>NC_084549.2:25237500-25437500 GCF_033978685.3 Nerophis lumbriciformis
GTGTTTGAAAAGTTGCACAGAGGTATACAGACAGGTATATTATCTCTTAAAGACGTTTGGGTATTAAATTATTAATCCAATAACTATGAATGTGCCAATCTATTTCTAATTTTACTGGACTGACAAACTTTAGCTGGCGGATTTTGGCTAAAATTATGGTTAAAGCTATTTTTCACACAACTTTGTCTCTCTGTTACTAGTTAGCTAAGTCTAGTTATGTTAGCTTGTTAGTTAACATTAACAAACAAACTATCTTACCGAAGAGTCTTAGACCGCATCCTCCAGATGTCCGACATCACAGACGTACAGCCATAAAACGCCATGTCCACTTTGCAAATTACCCTTCCTCTTCTAAAAGGCTGCACAGAAAAGGGTTAATGTTTGGCTAAACATGCACCTCTACTGAGCCTGTGCTTCGGGATGCAACAATAAACGGTATTAATCAAAACATCTTTATGAATTTGACAAGCACGTCTGGAAAATGTGAGCAAGATTGAAAAATATGGTTGCCATGCACCCAAATACAATTGTCCATAAGTTACTAACAATCTGACTAATGATTTTAAAACTATGAAGATATTTCTATCCATCCATCCATATTGATCACAATCCATTGTGAGGCAATTGTTACAAATGTGTAAATACTAGCGACACATAAAATGAGCAGACCAATAATTTCATCGTTTAACAAAACGTCAAATTAATTGATTTATTCCATTCACAGCCACCATGGTTTCATCAATTCAGGCAATTTCATCAAGTCACATCACTGTGAAAGATTAGAGGGTATCCACAAAAACACAGATTATAAAGGCTAGAGTGGTAATTTATATTTCAAAGTAATCTGTTACGATCCGCTGCACGGATCATAGTTTGTTTATGTTTCTCGTCACATTTGTTTTCAGCACATTTGATTTTGTTTGTGTTCAGTTGCCATGTCAGCTGATTACTTTCACCTGCCTCTGGTTAGTGTTCGGGACGCGCACCTGTTGCCCGGGCACTAATCAGAGGGCTATTTAGTCTTTGCTCTAGCCTCACTCTGTCTGGCTTCGTAGTTTGTTCTCACACAACTGATGACGACGATTATTTACTGTTTTCTTGCTACTAGTTCTCACGCTAGGCTCTTTTGGTTTGCTAGCTCCCACGCTAGCCCTTTTGTTTATTCTTCATATTATTTATATTTAAAATAAATCATTTTTCCTACCTGCAAGCTGTGTCCGAAGCCGTCTGCATCCTTGGGAGAACCACACCCGCATCACTATGCGACCCAGTCGTTTCAGTACGAAGCCAGCAGAAAACAATTCTCCCGCACTGGCTGACGAGGAGTTGGATGAAGGTACGCTCATGGTGTTGCGAGCGATGGAAGCCGAGACGCTTCGCTATTCGACGGAGGAGAGGTCGAATCTCATGTGGGGAGCTGGAGGCTCTCTTATCCCCATCGATTCCCTCTGGTCGGAAGACATCGCCGCTACACCGCAGTACCGTGCGCGCCGTCAAGGACGGAAGCCGGCCAGGAGGTCTTTCCCTCGCCGCCAAGACGCGCCGCTCCTGCAAACTCCTCCCCCGGACCGAAGCAAGCTACATGCAGCTCAAGCTCCCCCTCCTCAGATGTTTGGCAACCCCATCGACCACTTCGCCAAAAAATTCTCCGATTGGGCTGTAAGTCACATGGACAGTTGCAACAGTGATGTCATTTCATTGGCGCCTCCCGAAGAGGTAACTCCGCCCACTTCTGATGACATCATTGAACAAGATTTTTTTTTTCCCTCTTCTAATTCTTTCTGTCAGCCAATACCAAATGATTTTCATTCTAAGATAAAACATTATCAGGACATTTTTGCTAAGTGTAAATCTAGTCAGTCACATTCTGATTTTCAAACTCCACCTCCAGTGACTTTGTTTCCGCCCCCAGTGACTATTGCTCCGCCCACTGCACATATTTTTTCCCCCTGTGCTCCCACCCAATCTCAAGTGAGGAGTAATAATAGTCAATTTGGACAATTTAAAGAAGAGTATACCCCCCTCCATACCTCCCCCCACCCACCCTTGAAGACGGTTCCAAACCGCAAAGAGCGCGTCTGGTATCCGCGTCTTGAGGGGGGGGCTAGTACTGGGAAATGTGCTAGTGCGGTGGCACAACTTCGGCGTACTAAGCCGCAACCACCTGCACGGCCACCGCCACCAGTTTTTCGGCGTGCTAAGCCGCAACCTCCTGCACGGCCACCGCCACCAGTTTTTCGGCGTGCTAAGCCGCAACCCCCTGCACGGCCACCGCCACCAGTCTTTCGGCGTGCTAAACCGCAACCTCCTGCAAGGCCACCGCCACCAGTCTTTCGGCGTGCTAAACCGCAACTTCCTGCAAGGCCACCGCCACCAGTCTTCCGGCGTGCTAAACCGCAACCTCCTGCACGGCCACCGCCACCAGTCCTTCGTCCTGCTAAGCCACAACCGCCAGCTAGGCCACCTCAAGCTGCACCTCGGCTAGCACCTGTTCCTGCACCTCGGCTGACACACCAAGCTTCGTCTCCAGTACCTCCACCACGCCAAGCTCCACCATGCCAAGATCCAAGGCTGGTTCCCACACCAGCGCCGGCTCCAAGGCTGGTTCCCACACCAGCGCCGGCTCCAAGGCTGGTTCCCACACCAGCGCCGGCTCCAAGGCTGGTTCCCACACCAGCGCCGGCTCCAAGGCTGGTTCCCACACCAGCGCCGGCTCCACGGCTGGTACCCACACCAGCGCCGGCTCCACGGCTGGTACCCACACCAGCGCCGGCTCCACGGCTGGTACCCACACCAGCGCCGGCTCCACGGCTGGTACCCACACCTGCGCCGGCTCCACGGCTGGTACCAGAACCTGCGCCGGCTCCACGGCTGGTACCAGAACCTGCGCCGGCTCCACGGCTGGTACCAGAACCTGCACCCGCTCCACGGCTGGTACCAGAACCTGCACCCGCTCCACGGCTGGTACCAGAACCTGCACCTGCCTCCACGGCGACGACGACGTCTCCTCCTGCCTCCACGGCGACGACGACGTCTCCTCCTGCCTCCACGGCGACGACGGCTCCTCCTGCCTCCACGGCGACGTCGGCTCCTCCTGCCTCCACGGCGACGTCGGCTCCTCCTGCCTCCACGGCGACGTCGGCTCCTCCTGCCTCCACGGCGACGTCGGCTCCTCCTGCCTCCACGGCGACGTCGGCTCCTCCTGCCTCCACGGCGACGTCGGCTCCTCCTGCCTCCACGGCGACGTCGGCTCCTCCTGCCTCCACGGCGACGTCGGCTTCTCCTGCCTCCACGGCGACGTCGGCTCCTCCTGCCTCCACGGCGACGTCTGCTCTCTCCTCGTCTTCGTCTCAGCGACCTCGAGTGGTCTGGCTGCGCAAGCGGCGCTCTCGGAGGTTTGTTTATGGACGCCAGTGGTGCAAACAGCAGCGACACTTGAGACGTAGTCGTAGAACTCTCCGGCTGCTGAACTTCTGGCGCCACTCACGCCCACCTTCTCGGCAGCCACGAATGTGGCCTTTCCGTGGTCGCCCGCCTCGCCTGCGGCAGCGGCGTTCCACTCGCCGCCGCCACCTGACTCTTCCCCGGTGGATTCGGGGACACGTGGCCTGGCGACCCACCACCAAATCCTCCCTCCACCCTCCCTTGACTCTCGAACTATTTCTTGTTTTTTGGGTTCTAGTTTTATTTAGTGTCAAGGGACATCTGGAATCTGTCCTTTAAGGGGGGGGTACTGTTACGATCCGCTGCACGGATCATAGTTTGTTTATGTTTCTCGTCACATTTGTTTTCAGCACATTTGATTTTGTTTGTGTTCAGTTGCCATGTCAGCTGATTACTTTCACCTGCCTCTGGTTAGTGTTCGGGACGCGCACCTGTTGCCCGGGCACTAATCAGAGGGCTATTTAGTCTTTGCTCTAGCCTCACTCTGTCTGGCTTCGTAGTTTGTTCTCACACAACTGATGACGACGATTATTTACTGTTTTCTTGCTACTAGTTCTCACGCTAGGCTCTTTTGGTTTGCTAGCTCCCACGCTAGCCCTTTTGTTTATTCTTCATATTATTTATATTTAAAATAAATCATTTTTCCTACCTGCAAGCTGTGTCCGAAGCCGTCTGCATCCTTGGGAGAACCACACCCGCATCACTATGCGACCCAGTCGTTTCATAATCATTAGAGGGCCTTGGCACTACTATAATACAGACAGAGTTAAGCAATCAGAACTAGAAGTTTTTGCTTTTGTAACAAATCGAAAACCACGACCAGTCACACGCCCAAAAAGCACATGGTGGATTTTAGAGGACGCAACCTTCCATTTACTTTGGGTCAGAGTACACAATACTCTGATAAGGCTGATTACATGGCCACACCACCATTTTGAACAGCATTTTCTATGCCACTTAAGCATAAATAGGAAAAACTAATTCAGTCTTTAGGTTCATGTTTGCTATTGTGTTTCATGTTCATGTTGTGCTGACTGAGCAGAATCTGATCTGAAATCTAGAGTGTGTGCTCTGTACTTAGGACACGTAAAAGTAAATTTATGAAAATCTAGTTAGTCACATTTCTTCAGTTAGCACACATCCTCTGAGGAGCATCTGGATCACTAATAGAGTGAATTGGAGCAATTGTTTAAAAGAGAAAAAACGAATAACTAGTCAAAGTTGTAAAAATGAAGTTTGGTTTTCACAAGGGTTCAGAAGAAGACATTTTATTGCCACAGAGTTGAGTACAGTGTTCTGTTGCAGAACAAAATCCCAGTAACAATGGAAGCTCTGTAAGAGCAGTCTAAACAGGAATACAAAAAAATAAAAAATAAAAACAACACACAATGTGACTGCCGGGACCATAATCCAATACAATTCAGCTGGAAATCAGTTTGGTCTGGACTTTGCCCTAATCTAATGAACGCCATTCAGCAAGTGGGCCTACACCCCGGCTCAGGCTCAGGCCTTTAAGCCAGGCTAGTAGAATGGCTCCAGGGATGTCAGTCACTTGGGTGCTCCATTTTGGTCAAGATTCACATATCTCCATAACTATGTCCTTGGATCATGAGGCATGACACCATGACTTTTTTTTTGCTTGGTTATAACTGTATTTTTAAGACACAACTAAAAAGGTCACATTTATGTCAACACAAACTAAGATGTACTGGTAGGCACAATTGTTCAATGACTTGACTATATTAAATGCAAAGTGCCATGAAAGCACCTAATGAAATGCACAATGGCGACATTAACTACAGCAACGGCATGTATGCTCCTTTACTCAGTCATGAAGAGTCAATCATAGCTCTCGATAATGGAGTGTACGGTTTGGTGGCATCATCGGCACCATGTGACCAGCCTAAAAATAATTACAGATGCTCAGAAAAGTCGATCGCTATCATTAACATTTCAATAAACCCCGACCAATATCGCTGAGAATCAAATGTCACAGAGGAGACAATCTTAATCCTCCCACACCAGTGTGTCATTTCTAGTTCTATACCCTAAACAAAAAACCCAAAGGGCGTCCATAGTGCAGATGTTCTCATTTGTTTACTACTTTATGACAACACATCTGGGCAGCACAACCCGTATTTGTATTCATGGACTCGTTTACACTGCACATCAAATCTGATTTTTTTATTGCCATAAAGTAACATAGCTCTGATTTTTTTTGCCAGTCTAAAAGCTCCAAAGTCCTTCAAATCTGATCTTTTCGCATCAGATTCAGGCCACATCGGGAGGTAGTCCGAATCCAATTGGAATCTGATCTTTTCAAATATTACTTACCGGTAAGTCTACACGCAATGTGACCTGAATGATGTATGTGACTTTTACATAACAGCCATAAAAAGATTAGAACCCTCCCAAATATATTTCATTATTTATATCCATTCATTACTTTAATTTATTTTCATGTAAAAAAAACTAAAATTTTTAAGGTGTGGCGACTTTTTTTGTATTCGCACTAGCGAGTCAGCGACTTCCTTGTTCTTTTGGAGAAAAATCTGATTTGGGCCACTTTAGTCTTTGGTAAACGTAGTCCATGTGTACAAACTGTACTAATACAAAATTAACATCATGGCACGAAGGGAAAGGGTAAATTGGTTAATTGGTTAACTGTAATGGATGACCGTTTTCTCTAGTCCCAAGATGAATACAAATAAAAAATAAAAATACACAGAATTAAGTGCCCTAAATCATCGATTGCGAAAAAAAGGTTGCTATAGCATGGAGGGGTTGGCATGCAAATGGTTAGCATTGTAGTAGTGTAGCGTTGTACCCGATATAATTTGTTTTTGTTTACAATATATTACCATTATAAACTGACCAAAACCTTTTAAATGTGTTTTTTAAGCATGCTGAGGGTTAGCATATCAACTGTTAGCAGGTTAGCTTTTTGTTAGTTTTGAAACAACAATAAATAACCGTTGATGTTTACCAATAATAATTGTATGGATAACATCAGTGAGCCATTAACATATACATTTTAACAAACAATTTTTGTATTTTATTTCACTCATTTCACACATCATAGGCTGGTGCGTCTACCTAAAAACTGAATAAAATGAAATTTTAGTCATAGCGTTTGAGGTGTTTATGGATATCGAAGGCATTTTAACGTGCACGATAACATCATCGTAGAGCCCTATTTATAGTAATGTATGTCAGTAAAGTTAGCAGGCTCCCGTCTATTCTAGGAGGCAAGACCCTGCGAAGGTCTCTGTACATGCGGACATAGAATACATTTAAGGACAAAAGACAACAACGAAGACAACAAATGGTTGTGTCCATCGAAACGCGGGCTATAAACCAACAACAGATTGATAACATCTGCCTTTTTTGTTCATTTCACTTTATCTTATTTTGCATCAGTTTTGTATTTGTCACAGGGACTTTAAAGGGGAACTCCACTTTTTTGTGAATGTTGCCTATAATTCACAATCCTTATTAGAGACAAGAACACACATGTTTTTTTTTTTTATGCTTACCAACTCGTAAATAAAAGTCTGTTGGAGCCAGTGTATGGGAGCCATGAAGTCATGGCGTCATTATGTTTATTCCGACCACAAAACCCAATAAAAAAAACATAAAAAAAGCGGCAACAATACTCTATTTACATTTCATTACCTGAATATTTACCTATTAGGGATATTGTTATTATAAGCACTAATGTTATGGACCTATTTTAAGCAGCACATTGATCAAGAGAGGTAACTACCTTAAGCTGCTGCATTAACACCCTGAGCTAGTGAGCTGATTTCTCGACTCTGAGCTCGTGAAAGTTAATAAACAAAAACATATCTTAACAGCCTGACAGTTGGCATCCCAGTGAGAGCAGACATTGTACAGTGAGGGATGTTTTATTATGCTTTCTCTCTCATGAAGTCTGTAGCAAGGAGTAGTAGTTGTTATTGTTAAAGGCAAAGAGGACGTTGTGATGCGCTTGTGAAATCAACGCGCTGCCATATGCTTAAAATGAGCAAAATACGTTAATATTACACGTTATTATGAATGTGCCTGTTACTAAAATTACATATATACTTACATTGTGTACATAAAACATTAATGGAAGTGTTTGGATGTTTTTAAGCGGTATATGTACAGAAATAGAGTGACTTCCATAGGACCCATTGGAAGCGGACATTTGCCGACATGTATTTACTGGTAAGATAGTAGGGCTGCAACAACTAATCGATTAAAATCGATTATAAAAATAGTTGGCGATTAATTTAGTCATCGATTCGTTAGATCTATGCTATGCGCATAGGCAATTTTTATGTTATTTTTATTTTTTTATAAACCTTTATTTATAAACTGCAACATGTACAAACAGCTGAGAAACAATAATCAAAATAAGTATGGTGCCAGTATGCTGTTTTTTCCCCCAACACAATACTGGAAAAGACAGAAATGTAGTTTGTCTCTTTTATCCGATTATTAATCGATTAATCGAAGTAATAATCGACAGATTAATCGATTATCAAAGTAATCGTTAGTTGCAGCGCTATAAGATAGCATTAAAAAGAAACACTTGTGTGTGCTTTTCTTACATAAGGATTGTGAATGACAGGAAAGTCCAAAAAAAGTGAGGTTCTTGTTTAACAACTTGTAAAATAGAACAACGTGGAGAAATATGAATGGCATACCTAAACTACAAGTGTACAGCTCCACTAATGGACATTGGAGTGTTACTTTCAAAGGCAAAATTAAAGTATTGCTAGAAACATAATTTTATATGGGACTTTATTGTATTATATGTATAGTACATGTTCCAAAAAGAAAAAAAGCATAAAACACAGTATATTTAAATATACTAAATGTAAAAAAGGGAATAAATATTCAAAATAATCTAGTTTGGTTACGCCATCATGAGCGCAACACAAGGTTGTAAAAGTTTCAACTACAATTCTAAACAAGATGTCAAAAGCAAACTGAAATCAAATACACACAGCTTAAAGATTGATCAATACCTATTTATGATGATTTATCAAAATATAAAAGAAATATACCTGAACAGAACGCTCATGATGGTTACACCAAAAAGTAATGCTATGAATCGCATTTTTCCACGTTTTTGGGGCCTTTTTATGCTATTTCCAAGCATCTCCTTTTTATTATCGTTGATTTTAAATGGTCAAACTAATGCATATTATACATGCATGCCCTAGTAAACAAAAATAAAGTCATATTTATTTTGATTGTTACATTTTGAAGTACATTTGTGCAGGTGGGTGCGAATGTACCCATTACCAGAGCTGTTCACACAAACAATATAATTTGGTACGGGTATAGTTAGTACAGGGGTCGGGAACCATTTTGGCTGAGAGAGCCATGAAAGCCAAATATTTTAAAATGTAAAATAATAATAATAATAATAATGGATTAGATTTATATAGCGCTTTTCTAGACACTCAAAGCGCTTCACAGAGAAGTGAGAACCCATTATTCATTCACACCTGGTGGTGGTAAGCTACTTTCGTAGCCACAGCTGCCCTGGGGTAGACTGACGGAAGCGTGGCTGCCAGTTTGCGCCTACGGCCCCTCCGACCACCAACTATCATTCATCATTCATTCACTGGTGTGAGCGGCACCGGGGGCAAGGGTGAAGTGTCCTGCCCAAGGACACAACGGCAGCGATTTGGATGGTAAGAGGCGGGGAGCGAACCTGCAACCCTCAGGTTTCTGGCACGGCCGCTCTACCCACTACGCCATGCCGCCCCTTTTTCCGTGAGAGCCATATAATATTTTTTTAACACTGAATACAACTAAATGCGTGAATTTTTAAGTAAGACCAACATTTTTAGAGTATAATAAGTCTCTCATTCTTTTTAATAACATTGTTATTCTGAAGCTAACCAATAATGAATAAAATACTTCTTACTATTAATGCGACTTCTTGAACCGGTGCGGTAGAAAACGGATGGATGGATTAAAATGCATGAGAATGTTTTATATTTTGAACGTTATTTTTAACACTGTGATTACCAGCGGAATTATTCAGTAATTATCCTGTTAAGTAATGTCAGCTAAGATTTATCTGAGAGCCAGATGCAGTCATCAAAAGAGCCACATCTGGCTCTAGAACAGTGGTTCTTAACCTGGGTTCGATCGAACTCTAAGGGTTCGATGAGTCGGCCTCAGGGGTTCGGTGGAGCCTTCGACACACCCGACTCATCGTGTTAATTTGATTTGCAGGTGTGTAATTTGTTGTGAGTTCATGTACTATGTTGGTTTTGTTCTTTGAACAAGGTGATGTTCACGGATGGTTCATTTTGAGCACCATTAAAAAAAACATAGAACATTGTCTTGAATTGGAAAAAAAACAACATTATTTTTTTCACTAAAGAAGGGTTCGGTGAATGCGCATATGAAACCGGTGGGGTTCGGTACCTCCAACAAGGTTAAGAACCACTGCTCTAGAACAGTGTTTGTCAACCTTTTTTGAGGCAAGGCACATTTTTCTCATTAAAAAATCCGGAGGCACACCACCAGCAGAAAACGTTAAAAAAATGAAACTCCACCAGGTCGTCGTGCCTTATTTTGAGTTTGTTGGTGTTTTCCTGTGTGTAGTGCTTTAGTCCTTGTCTTGCGCTGGTATTTTGGTGGCCCTTCCTGTTTTGTTGGTGTTTTCCCGTAGCAGTTTCATGTCTTCCTTTGAGCGCTATTCCGCACACCTGGTTTGTGTTAGCAAGCAAGGCTATTTACATTATTGCTCTCTTTCTTTGTGTGGACATATGTTGATTGTCATGTCAAGAACGGACGTACTTTGTGGACCCCGTAAGTTTTTGCTGTCGTCCAGCGTTCTGTTTCTGTTTACTTTGTAGCCAGTTCAGTTTTACTTTCGTTTTGCATAGCCATTGCCTTTCCCTTTCGTTAATTTTTGGTTTAAGCATTACATACCTTTTTACCTGCACACTGCCTCCCGATGTGGTCTGCATATTGGGATCACAACAAACCGTCCTCATCTCACCCGACACATTCCGACTTTTACAAAGCAATTAACTACCCGCTGCCACCTACTGACATGGGGTATTACGTGGTTACCCTGCAGAGTTTTACACAGCACAGACACTAGACAACGGCACATTATTTGCAGATTATAATTATTGATTTGCAAAAAATATTTTTTGGACCAATTAGGTGAAGTTGCATAATTTCCCACGGCACACCAGACAATATCTCACGACACACCGGTGTGCCGTGGCACAGTGGTTGAAACCATAGGTTCCCAACCCCTGAGTTAGTACATTGGAGAAAGTACAATGCCAAGTTTTGGGAATTGGAAATGTAAATATTCTACTAAAGTGCAATGAAGGGATAATTTCCACATTCAGATATTGTTTACAGAGGATTCGGTATCTGGGACAATCTTGTGATAATCCATTACATCATGTGCTCAGCTAATGTAGCCTCGCAACCTTTGATCCTGTCGATATTTACTCGACATATCTATTTAATAATGCGTAGAGAAGACACATTAATAAAATCAATCATAAAAAATAAAAAAAAGAACTTAAATCAGCAAAATACAGTACAAGTAATTAAAGACAGTGACAAGCAAATATGGCTCAACACTATGATATAATGTACATGTATGGAGACATGAATCACCACACACACGCAACGTGGAATACGAAGTTCCACGCAGTGACGTGAACAATTGCCCAACAACTTTCGACAAACAAGACTGAGTAACTTATTACTGGTTAACAAACATTGGGTTGGTTTTTAAACTCCATTTCCAGGAGTTAGCCCCGCCAGTGGAGGCACGACGCGAAGTAGCTTTTAGTTTAGCAGCAGCTCGGTAGGTCAGGGAGGGTAAAGCCACCGCTAGCGTTAGCATTGTTCAACTTTAACCACGCCGCCGAGTCCATTTCGACAAACGTGACACGGCCGCGAACGTGGACCGCCGTGTGGCCGGAATAAAAGGGCCGGAGAAGTGAATATCGGAGGTAGGCAAAGCAAAGGGAAGTCCGCGTTAGCTAGCTGCCACATGCTGTCGCTTGCTCTGCCATGCTGGCCCCGCGTTGAGCGAAGTCACTTGACCACATTTTACTTTTAGCTTGGAATACAATGAGCCACACAAAAAATAAAAATAAATAATATGGATACTCACAATCATGCACGGCGTGCCTCGGCGCGGTGTGTGTGTTTTAAGGACACGACAGTGCGCGGTGGACTCGGATGTGTGCCTGCCTCGCACAATGTCAGAGATCAGATCAGCAGCTGCTTCCTCCATGCACGCAGCGCGCGGATCACACGGCGCTACGGCAACGCTACCAAACCCCTCGCCGTCGCCATGGCAACACAGCCAATCCAGCCAATCACAGCCCCTCCCCTCCTATCTCCCCTGGCAACTGCCGCAGCGAAAGGGGGCTCCACGAGTGCACGCACGCTATCCTATTTCGCTCGAACCAAAATGGGCTTTCACTTTTTTTTTTTTTTAAGTCGCATACCTTTACTGGTTTAAAGCATTTTGGTTTTTGTTGAGCACAATGCGTGTTGAAAGTATGCGTTGTTTACACTGTACACAAACACCTCAGGGCGGGGAGAGGATGTGTCACCACACCCACTAGAGTGGACCTTCAACATGGCCCCCACCTAAAGTAAACTGCGAGCTAACCAGACCTGCATACACTCGTGGGTCACGTGATAGTTAGTTAAAACGAAACAAAACAATTATGAAAAGCGCACTAATCTGTGAGTCGCATTCCTATGTCAATGTTCATCCATTTGTTAACATATGAAGATCAGTTGATGTCATACTTGCCAATTTTCCAAGAGACTCCCGAAATTCAGCGCCTCTACCGAAAACCTCCCGGGACAATTATTCTCCCGAAAATCTCCCGATTTTCAGCCGGAGCAGCTCCATGCGGACCTGAGTGAGGACATCCTTTTTTATGACGGGAGGACAACAGGGTGACAAGAACTAAATCATCCAGACTAGAGATAAATTGCATTATTATGTTTATCTTACCTAAACACAAATATATTTATTAATTAAAAAAAAAAAAAACTAAATACATTTTTACTATATTTTGCTAAAAACATCAAAATTAATTGTATTTTTATTTTTATTTTTTCTGACTCCTTATTACATCCAGCCATAGAATCAGGCCCGGCCCTAACCAATCTGGCGCCCTAGGCAAGATTTTAGGTGGCGCCCCCCCACATCGGCAGTGAAGTGTATATACTCACAAGAAACCGAATAGCTTTGTCTTTGACCTTTTTTTTACTTAAAGAAAGCAAATTAACAATCAGAATAGTTAACAAGATAAAAAAAAATATGAATAAATAAATCAAGGCAAAAAATAAAAAATGAATATATGAAATACAATATTTTTTACATACATATTGCTTAATTTACATTAATGATGTGCACTTTAACAACTAGGCTTACAACTATACCTAATATATAAAGGGGTGGAAAAGTGACTATTACCTGCAGGGCAAACATTAGCTAACCAGAAGGCAATAACAATGTAAACAAAAAACACCTGCTTAAAAGATCTAATACAAATGTCCCTGAGGAATGTAAGGTGGGAGTACTGTAATTACCTAACGTTACATTATTATTTTCCATAACAATTTAGCCCCCTCCACAATATTAACCCGACGTTAAAACAGAACTAGCTATTTATTGATTAGCAATTGCCGAATCATGTAACATTAGCTTAATGCTAAAAAGCCAGGTTACTATCACATTCTGTAACAGACAAATAATGTCATGTAGGCTAACGTTACCTACCTGCTACCTCTTGTCTTTTTCTCGTTTCTCCTCCTCTTCTTTTCTCTTTTTTCTTCCCTGGGCACCTGACAATTTTGGCCGTTTTGACATCTTGTGTTGATTTTTTGATGTGGTGACGTCCAAAAACAGTCATGATACGGGAAGGGAGGGGGCGGGGGGGGGGGGGGGGGGGGGCGTAATGTTGTAACAAATAATATTTCTATTATATAGGCTTTACTTTGCATTTTAATTAACGTGGGATTATTTTTTGTATTTAGAAATAATAGTACCAACTTTTTTTTTTTTTTCTCCAACATTTGTGGCACTGGCGTGGCGCCCCCTGATGGACGGCGCCCTTAGCATTTGCCTATACGGCCTATGCCACGGGCCGGCCCTGCATAGAATTATACATTAAAATAAACATATTGGAAATAATTAATTTTAAATGATCATAATAATTCATTTAAAATGACCATATTTAATTATTAAAATAATCGCTTGTTTATCAACAACTTTAGCATTCTATTCATTACATTTTGAAGCTCTCAGAAGCCAAGTTATGTTATATTCCTTAAGATTTATTTATGCAAGTTTGAAGTATCAATTATCCAAACACAGTTTTGTTTGCATATTTTCAGGATATATATATATATATATATATATATATGTATGTGTGGGGAAAAAAATCACAAGACTATTTCATCTCTACAGGCCTGTTTCATGAGGGGGGGTTCCCTCAATCATCAGGAGATTTTAATGGGAGCATTCACATACCATGGTTTATATAGGGCACAGAGTGGGTGGGTACAGGCTGGCGTAGGGGCGTGGTGATTGGCTCATGTGTTACCTAGGAGGTGTTTCCGTCTGTGGCGGCATGCTGTTACAATTTCGCTGCGCTTGTTGAGGGATGACAGGTCTGGACGGTAAATAATAAACAGTTTCTCTTTCAAGCATAGGTTGCATCTTTTATTACCACTATTGTAAGGTGTGCTGGATGCAAGAATTTGCCATGTTATTGAATATTCAACATTATTGTCTTTGAGGTCCCAAATGTGTTTGCTGAGTTCTGTGGTATTCCGCAGGTTTTGGTTCCTGAAAGAAGCCTTGTGATTGTTCCATCTGGTTTTGAATTCTCCCTCGGTTAATCCTACATATGTGTCGGATGTGTTAATGTCCTTGCGTATTACCTTAGATTGGTAGACAACTGATGTTTGTAAGCACCCCCCGTTGAGAGGGCAATCAGGTTTCTTTCGACAGTTACAGCCTTTGTTGGTTTTGGAGTCGCTCTGTCCGGGGGTCGACGGCTCATTTGCAATTGTTTTGTTGTGGTTTGAGATGATTTGTCGTATATTGTTCATACAGCTGTAGCTCAATTTAATGTTGTTCTTGTTGAATACTTTTCTTAGGGTGTTGTCTTTGGGAAAGTGTTTGTCAATCAGATTGAGGAATTTGTGTCCAATGTTAGTTGAGACGTTTTTGCTGTATGGGGGGTTGTACCAGATGATGTCGTTTCGTTTTCTGTTCTTTTTTGGCTGGTTTCCTGGCGTGGGTTCATAGGTGAGGGTGAAATTGTATCCGCTTTCATCAAGGGCTTTTTGGTACGGGGGGGTTGCTTGGTCAAATTCAGCTTTGCTAGATGACAGCATCGATAACCTTTTATTAATTCCGGTAGGTATTCTTTTCGTGGTGGTGGGTGGGTGGTTGCTGTCATGGTGCACGTATTGGAGTGTTGTGTTGGGTTTCGTGAATGGTTGGTAGCTGTTATTTCTCAGGTTGAAAGTGACGTCAAGGAAGTTGACGGTTTGCTTGTTGGCTTCAATCGTGATCCGTAGGCCGTTCTCTTTGAAAATTTGGCATATGCGCTTCTTGGTATTCTCGCTGCTCCTTGGCGAGGCGCGACACACTGCCAGGCCGTCATCACGGTAAATACCAAGGTTCAGATTGAGGCTAGCGAGCTGGGAGAGGAGGAAACTCCCAACGAGTTCACACGTTTCTGCTCCGTCAAAACTTCCCATAGTGACGTCAAATGTTGCATTGTTCTTTTTTTGCCATGGTGTACTGTTGTGGATGAGAATGGAGTTTTTTGCGTGGATGATGATGTTTCTTTCGTTGCCTGTGATTGAGTCGTAGTCTGAGGCGAAGTCTAGTGCTTGAGTCAGTAGGTCTTGCGTGATGGAAGGGTAAAATTCTTCGATATCAAAGGAGATAAAGTTGTGCTGTTGTTTGTCTTGGATGTTGTTGAACCATTTGATTACTGCTGCTGTATTTCTCCATTGGTTGAGTGGTGTTTTGTCCTTGATTTTTGTGTTGACTCTGTCCAGGATTATTTTGCTGATTTTTCCTATTTCAGATTTAGTTGGGTTTATTAGTCGGCATGTTGGGTTATTTGCGAAGTTGGGTTTGTGGTCCTTCAATGTGATGAAGGCTTCCTTGTTGGCTGTGGCGTCCACCCTGTCCTCAATGTCCAGTTCAGCCGCGATCCTTTTATTTTCCAGGTGGATGTTCTGTAAGGTGTTGGGTTGCGCTTTTTTGTATGATTTGGTGATGCTTCTGTCCAGTAAGGTGTGATGTTCTGGTATGTCCATTCTGTAGAAGTTTGTGGTTTTATCGGCAGCTATGATGAGGTTGTTTACTTTCTTGATGCGCTCCTTGTCATTTTTCAGCTTGGTGAGGAGTGGGTTGCGGATTGGCTTGAATTTGACTGATTGTATCATTTTGAGCATGTCGTTCTCAAAATCCTTTAGTTCCTCAACTGTGGGTGGGTTCTTGGTAGATTTGAATCCGTAAGTTTTCTTTTGCGTTCCTTTTGTTTCAGGGTGGAGGAAAAAATGTGCTTTCCACCGCATCCTTCTTAGGAAGTGTTCCGTCTTTTCTATGAGCCTTAGCTTGTAGTCATTCTGCGCGGGTATGGGAATGTTCTTCGTGGAGTAGTCGATGTTGAATTTTTCCATTTCTGATCGTCGTACAGTGCTCAACAAATGTCAATTTGGAGCGGAGTATATGTCTTAATAAGGTTATCCAAAAAATAGTGCTCGATACCGTAGTAGAGCGCAATATATGTATGTGTGGGAAAAAAAATCACAAGACTATTTCATCTCTACAGGCCTGTTTCATGAGGGGGGGTTCCCTCAATCATCAGGAGATGTTTATTATTTACCGTCCAGACCTGTCATCCCTCAACAAGCGCAGCGAAATTGTAACAGCATGCCGCCACAGACGGAAACACCTCCTAGGTAACACATGAGCCAATCACCACGCCCCTACGCCAGCCTGTACCCACCCACTCTGTGCCCTATATAAACCATGGTATGTGAATGCTCCCATTAAAATCTCCTGATGATTGAGGGAACCCCCCCTCATGAAACAGGCCTGTAGAGATGAAATAGTCTTGTGATTTTTTTTCCCCACACATACATATATTGCGCTCTACTACGGTATCGAGCACTATTTTTTGGATAACCTTATTAAGACATATATATATATATATATATATATATATATATATATATATATATATATATATATATATATATGTATATATATATATATATATATATATATGTATATATATATATATATATATATATATATATATATATATATGTATATATATATATATATATATATATATATATATATATATATATATATATATATATGTATATGTATGTATATGTATATGTATATGTATGTATATACAGTATATATACCAGTGACGTGCAGTCACTAGAGGCAGGTGAGGCGGGGCCTCACCTGCCATCATGGAAAAAAAAAAAATTTAAAAAGAAAAATGTTTTATTAAATTGTTATATGTATCCAGTGATTATACTATAAAGTTATTTTCCATTTAACTTCACCAGTTTTAGATTATTTGTATTCAAAATCGCTGAATTTTCACATTTGCCGTTCAAATACTGAGAAGAGACGGTGCGGTGATCAGCAGCCAGTTGAGGCACGTCACTCAATTGTGCCTCAACATGGATTGCGGACTCGGCTAACTGCTGGCCTGCTGTGCAGTGAGACCGTATTGCTATATGAATTATATTAAACATTTCCATAGTTTAGTTAGCTGAGGTATATAATGTACATTGTATTTTGTCAACAACTGTATGTGTGTAACGTATTTCTTGTGCTGAACAATCATAAAACGGCTGCAAAAGACGCACTGGCTGAGGCTCGCAGTAATCCCGCCTCACCCCCGCCGTAGATTGCAACCCCTGACGGGAGTGTTATATCAACTAAAGCCCACACTTAAACTTTCCACGTGCAAGATTGAATCTATTTAAAAAAGTTATTTCATAAGAAGCCAAAAAGTGCAAAAACAATAATGTTTGTGTTGGAGGAGTTGTGAATGACTGCCGGGCCACAACATTAGGTACACCTGCAGACTGCACAGTACAGTACATATTCCGTACAATTGACCACTAAATGGTAACACCCGAATAAGTTTTTCAACTTGTTTAAGTCGGGGTCCATGTTAATCAATTCATGGTACAAATATATACTATCAGCATAATACAGTCCTGCGATGAGGTGGCGACTTGTCCAGGGTGTACCCCGCCTTCCGCCCGATTGTAGCTGAGATAGGCTCCAGCGCCCCCCCGCGACCCCAAAGGGAATAAGCGGTAGAAAATGGATGGATGGATGGGCATAATACAGTCATCACACAAGTTAATCATCAGAGTATATACATTGAATTATTTACATTATTTACAATCCGTGGGTGGGATGTGGAGGGGGTTAGGGTTAGGTTTGGTTGATATCAGCACTTCAGTCATCAACAATTATATAATCTGAGAAATGAACATTGAAACAGTGTAGGTCTGTCTTCGTAGGATATGTACAGCGAGCAGTGAACATAGTGAGCTCAGAAAGCATTGAAAATGAAGTTGGCACTTTGTGTAAATCGTAAATAAAAACAGAATACAATGATTTGCCAATTCTTCTCAACCTATGTTCAATTGAATAGACTGCAAAGACAAGATACTTAACGTTCGAACTGGAAAACTTTGTTATTTTTTGCAAATATTAGCTCATTTGGAATTTGATGCTTGCAACATGTTTCAAAAAAGCTGGCACAAGTGGCAAAAAAGACTGAGAAAGTTGAGGAATGCTCATCAAAACCCTTATTTGGAACATCTCACAGGTGAACAGGCTAATTGGGAACATGTGGGTGGGTATAAAAGCAGCTTCCATGAATTGCTCAGTGATTCACAAACAAGGATGGGCGAGGGTCACCACTTTTGTGAACAAATGCCTGAGCAAATTGTCGAACAGTTTAAGAACAACATTTCTCAACGAGCTATTGCAAGGAATTTAGGGATTTCACCATCTACGGTCCGTAATATCATCAAAAGGTTCAGATAATCTGGAGAAATCACTGCACGTGACATTGAATGCCCATGACCTTGAATCCCTCAGGCGACATCAGTGTGTAAAGGATATCACCACATGGGCTCAGGAACACTTCAGAAAACCACTGTCAGTAACTACAGTTCATAGCTACATCTGTAAGTGCAAGTTAAAACTCTACTATGCAAAGCAAAAGCCATTTATCAACAACACCCAGAAACGCCGCCGGCTTCTCTGGGCCCAAGCTCATCTTAGATGGACTGATGTAAAGTGGAAAAGTGTTCTGTGGTCTGACGATTCTACATTTCAAATTGTTTTTGGAAATGGTGGATGTCGTTGCCTCCGGACCAAAGAGGAAAAAAAACATCCGGACTGTTCTAAGCGCATGGTTCAAAAGCCAGCATCTGTGATGGTTTTGGGGTGTATTAGTGCCCAAGGCATGGGTAACTTACACATCTGTGAAGGCACCATTAATGCTGAAAGGTACATACAGGTTTTGGAGCGACATGTTGCCATCCAAGCAACGTCTTTTTCATGGACGCCCCTGCTTATTTCAGCAAGACAATGCCAAGCCACAGGTTATAACAGGGTGGCGTCATAGCAAAAGAGTGCGGGTATTAGTCTGGCCTGCCTGTAGTCCAGACCTGTTTCCCATTGAAAATGTGTGGCGCATTATGAATTGTAAATTACCACAACGGAGACTCCGGACTGTTGAACAAAATAAGCTGTACATCAAGGAAGAATGGAAAAGAATTCCACCTGAAAAACTTCAAAAATTGGTCTCCTCAGTTCCCAAACGTTTACTGAGTGTTGTTAAAAGGAAAGGCCATGTAACACAGTGATAAAAATTCCCATGTGTCAACTTTTTTGCAATGTGTTGCTGCCATTAAATTCTAAGTTAATGATTATTTGCAAAAAAAAAAAAAGTTTCTCAGTTCGAACATTAAATATCTTGTGTTTGCAGTCTATTCAATTGAACGTGCCAACATCACTGGTTTTGGGTTTTGTATAATGAATGGATGGATTTGTTTGTGCAAGCTAACTGTCTCCTGTATTATCCATCCATCCATTTTCTACCGCTTGTCCTTTTTGGGGTCGCGGAGGGTGCTGGAGCCTATCTCAGCTGCATTCGGGCGGTAGGCGGTGTACACCCTGGACAAGTCGCCACCTCATCGCAGGGCCAACACAGATAGACAGACAACATTCACACTCACATTCACACACTAGGGCCAATTTAGTGTTGCCAATTAACCTATCCCCAGGTGCATGTCTTTGGAGGTGGGAGGAAGCCGGAGTACCCGGAGGGAACCCACGCAGTCACGGGGAGAACATGCAAACTCCACACAGAAATATCCCGAGCGCAGGATCGAACCCAGAACCTTCGTATTGTGAGGCAGACGCACTAAACCCTCTTTCACCGTACCACAGAACACAAAAGGGTGAAACTGTCAAAACAATAACTGCTCTATATTGCCTTTGCTACCAATAAATGGGATTGACTTAAAATTTCTCAAACAGCTTAATACGCTCTATAAAACTTGGTTGAAAAACATGGCGAGCATCAAGTTCAATGACAATTTACAGACACATCCTCCTGGATGAAGACCAATTCTTCCTATCCAATCTGATGGAGTTTAAGAAGTGCTGCAAATGGGAATGGGCAAAGAGGAATGGGTGAAACTGCCCAAAGATAGGTGTGCCCAGCTTGTGACATCTTATTTAAAAAGACTTGAGGCTACAATTGCTGCCAAAGGTGCATCAAACAAGCATTGAACAAAGGCTGTGAATACTCATTTACATCCAATTTTTTAGTTTTGTGGTTTTAATAAAAGTTCAAAATTAGAAGAAAAAAAAGTTTTACGTTGACATTATTGGGTATTGTGTGTAGAATTTTGAGGATAAAAATGAAATGATTCCATTTCGGAATAAGGCTGTAACATACATACATACATACATATATACTGTATATATGCATATACTATATCAATATATAATAAAACAAATATAACAGTATATGTATATGTATACACACACACACACACACACACACACACACACACACACACACACACACACACACACACACACACACACACACACACACATAAATAAATATATATATATATATATATATATATATATATACACATATGTATCAGTGACATGCAGTCACTAGAGGCAGGTGAGGCAGGGCCTCACCTGCCATCATGGAAAGAAAAAAAAAGTAAAAAAAAAATAAAAAAAAATTAAATTGTTATATGTATCCAGTGATTATACTATAACGTTATTTTCCATTCAACTTCACCAGTTTTAGATTATTTTTATTCAAAATCGCTGAATTTTCACATTTGCTGTTCAAATACTGAGAAGAGACGGTGCGGTGAACAGCAGCCAGTTGAGGCACGTCACTCAGTGCCTCAACATGGATTCCGGACTCGGCTAACTACTGGCCTGCTGTGCAGTGAGACTGTATTGCTATATGAATTATATTATAGATTTCCATAGTTTAGTTAGCTGAGGTATATAATGTACAGTGTATTTTGTCAACAACTGTATGTGTGTAAAGTATTTCTTGTGCTGAGCAAACATAAAATGGCTGCAAAAGACGCACTGGCTGAGGCTCGCCTCCTGCACCCCTGCCGTAGAATGCACGGCAACCCCTGACGGGAGTGTTATATCAACTAAAGCCCACACTTAAACTTTCCACGTGCAAGATTGAATCTATTTAAAAAAGTTATTTCATAAGAAGCCAAAAAGTGCAAAAACAATAATGTTCGTGTTCGAGGAGTTGTGAATGACTGCAGGGCCACAACATTAGGTACACCTGCAGACTGCAGGTGTACCTAATTCACAACTCCTCCAACACGAACATTATTGTTTTTGCACTTTTTGGCTTCTTATTAAATAACTTTTGTAACCTATTTTTATAGGCTTTCCTCTTTGTGATGTTAAGTTCCTGTTATGCGCTGTTATACAGTATATGCCTTGAGCTTTTATTTTGAAGGCGCTAAGAGCGGAATTTTGACACGTTGGAGTGGAGCGGAAGTTTTTGAAAGAAGATAAATAAAGTGGTCCTCGTGTAAACTGGAGCCTCCGTGTTTGTTATTTTGTAGTTTCATACAGTATAGGCGACATTTATAAACCCTCGGTTACACTTTTTTAAATAGATTCAATCTTGCACGTGGAAAGTTGAAGTGAGGACTTTAGTTGATATAACACTCCCGTCAGGGGGTTCATTAATCCAGCACAACAGCGGCGCATTTATAAGTAAAGGTAAGACCATAATAACGTTTTTTTATTAAATGTGCTTTTTTGTGTGCTACAGTTTGTATGTGTAAAGTTAAAGTTAAGTTAAAGTACCAATGATTGTCACACACACACTAGATGTGGTGAAATTTGTCCTCTGCATTTGACCCATCCCCTTGTTCACCCCCTGGGAGGTGAGGGGAGCAGTGGGCAGCAGCGGCGCCGCGCCCGGGAATCATTTTTGGTGATTTAACCCCCAATTCCAACCCTTGATGCTGAGTGCCAAGCAGGGAAGAATGCTGGTATGAGCTTTTAAACATAACCCGTTAACTGCTGCCAATCAAATGGTGAATAAGATACTCTGTAGGGTTCATATGTTTGTAAATCTGAATGTGATGAAGTCAGTGCCTCACCAGCCATCAACCTCACCGCACGTCACTGATATGTATATATATCCATCCATCCATCCATCCATCCACCATTTGCAACCGCTTGTCCCTCTGAAAGGTTTGTCCCTCTGGGGAGCAGGCGGTGTACACACTGGACAATATATATATATATATATATATATATATATATATATATATATATATATATATATATATATATATATATATATATATAAGTGAGTGAATTATATTTATATAGCGCTTTTCTCTAGTGACTCAAAGCACTTTACATAGTGAAACCCAATATCTAAGTTACATTTAAACCAGTGTGGGTGGCACTGGGAGCAGGTGGATAAAGTGTCTTGCCCAAGGACACAACGGCAGAGACTCGGATGGCAGACGCTGGGATCGAACCTGGAACCCTCAAGTTGCTGGCACGGCCACTCTACCAACCGAGCTATACCACCCCAAAATATAATTCACTCATGTATATAGAATTGCAATTTCTCACTCAAGTCCAGTTGAATGTCCTCTACAAGAAGTATTTTCACTGTAACAGTTATTCAGATGAGAGAACTGTGCAAATTCTACAACTCTGACAAATTGTGCCTCTCAGGTAGCTTGCTAGACAACAAATTACTCCTGGGAACTACTTGAAATTTCTCTCGCAAGTCCATCCTATTATGTTCTCTGGAAAAGATCTGTCAGATTATCGAAGTTTTCCCATCGTGGTCCTGTTCTTAAGCCCCACAGAGACATGCTTTAATCATTTGCTCACCTCACGCCATACATCAGATTGACTTGAAATTTCTCTCACAAGTCCAGTTTCATGTACTCCGCAAAAAGTATTTGCACTGTAACAGTTGTTCAGATGACGTAGTTGTAAAGGCCAACATTTAACAACTTTGACAAGCCTCGTCTCTCGCTATCTAGAAAATATTTACTAGTGCTGAAAAGTACTTGAGATTTGTCTCAGAAGTCTATTTTTTTATGTTCTCCAGAAAAGGTCTGCTGGATTACCAAAGTGTTCTCCCAGTGGTGCTGTTATCAAGTCCCAAAGAGACCAATATTTAATCTGTTCCGTTCACACCATAAATCTGATTGACTTGAAATTTCTCGTACACGGCGAGTTTAATATCCTCTACAAAATACAGCTGCAATTTAACAGTAGTTTAGACAAGACAAGAGAGATGTTTACCAACATTGACAAGCCTCGCCTCTCACGTAAAATGGACAAATATTCACCGTTGGAAAGTACTTGAGATTTCTCTGATTAGTCCAGTTTATTATGTTATCCAGAAAAGGCCTGCTGGATTATCAAAGTTTTCCCAAATTGGTGCAGTTATTATGCTTTAATCATATGTTCTTTTCACACCATCCCAGCAGGCACAATACATTAAAACAACATGGAAAACTTGTTGAAGTTGATTCTGACGTTGAGCAACTCAAACCTAACGTTGGAACAACATGCTTTTTGACGTTTGAACAATGTTGGGTCCTGGCATTGATTTGACCATTGAATTTTTGTCATTTTCCAACCAATATTTTACAACAAAAATAAAACGTAACAAAATGCTTTTTGACATCGTTTCTACCATGAATTGATTAACGTGGACCCCGACTTAAACAGATTGAAAAACTTATTCGGGTGTTACCATTTAGTGGTCGATTGTACGGAATATGTACTGTACTGTGCAATCTACTAATAAAAGTCTCAATTAATCAATCAATCAATCAATATTCAACGTCAGGTTGTAACGTTGATTTGACCAATGAAATTTGGCCATTTCCCAACCAACAACGTTGTGGGGTGGCATAGTTCGGTTGGTAGAGTGGCTGTGCCAGCAACTTGAAGGTTCCAGGTTCGATCCCTGCTACCGCCATCCTAGTCACTGCCGTTGTGTCCTAGGGCAGGACGCTTTACCCACCTGCTCCCAGTGCCACCCACACTGGCCTAAATATGATTCATATATTGTGTTTCACTATTTAAAGCACTTTGAGTCACTAGAGAAAAGGGCTATATAAATATAATTCACTTCACTAACGTAGATCCAACGTTGTCTCAATTTACAAATACAACCATTTTTAACGTTGTTTCAAAGTCAGTATGTATAATGTCTTGTGCCTGCTGGGATAAGCCTGATTGACTTGAAATTTCTCTCACAAGTAAAAAAGTATTTGGACCATGCGTGGTTGGCAGATAAGAGAGCTAGTGTAAAACCACGCAGTCACACAATCATATTTGTCCCACAGTAGCGCTGTTATTTAGCCCAACAGTTACCCATATAATTATAATACTTCGAAGTGGTCGCACCCCTTACACCAGGGGTCCCCAAAATCCATCCCGCAGGAAGTCCCAAGTTAAAATATGTATTTATATATATATATTTTATATATATTTTTTTAAATCAGTCCTTTCTAATCCATTTTCTACCGCTTCTTACTCTCTGCGTCTCCTAGCCACTCAAGCAAATCATATTGTCTAAAAATGCCTTTTCCCATTGATAATGTGACATCATTGCGCTCAGAATATATATATACAAACCCCGTTTCCATATGAGTTGGGAAATTGTATTAGATGTAAATATAAACGGAATACAATAATTTGCACATCCTTTTCAACCCATATTCAATTGAATGCACTACAAAGACAATATATTTGATGTTCAAACTCATAAATTTTATTTACTTTTTGCAAATTATAATTAACTTAGAATTTGATGGCTGCAACACGTGCCAAAGTAGTTGGGAAAGGGCATGTTCACCACTGTGTTACATGGCCTTTCCTTTTAACAACACTCAGTAAACGTTTGGGAACTGAGGAGACACATTGTTTAAGCTTCTCAGGTGGAATTCTTTCCCATTCTTGCTAGATGTACAGCTTAAGTTGTTCAACAGTCCGGGGGTCTCCGTTGTGGTATTTTAGGCTTCATAATGCGCCACACATTTTCAATGGGAGACAGGTCTGGACTACAGGCAGGCCAGTCTAGTACCCGCACTCTTTTACTATGAAGCCACGTTGATGTAACACTTGGCTTGGCATTGTCTTGCTGAAATAAGCAGGGGCGTCCATGGTAACGTTGCTTGGATGGCAACATATGTTGCTCCAAAACCTGTATGTACCTTTCAGCATTAATGGCGCCTTCACAGATGTGTAAGTTAGTTACCCATGTTTTGGGCATTAATGCACCCCCATACCATCACAGATGCTGGCTTTTCAACTTTGCGCCTATAACAATCCGGATGGTTCTTTTCCTCTTTGGGCCGGAGGACACGACGTCCACAGTTTCCAAAAACAATTTGAAATGTGGACTCGTAAGACCACAGAACACTTTTCCACTTTGTATCAGTCCTTCTTAGATGAGATCGGGCCCAGCGAAGCCGACGGCGTTTCTGGGTGTTGTTGATAAACGGTTTTCGCCTTGCATAGGAGAGTTTTAACTTGCACTTACAGATGTAGCTACGAACTGTAGTTACTGCCAGTGGGTTTCTGAAGTGTTCCTGAGCCCATGTGGCGATATCCTTTACACACTGATGTCACTTGTTGATGCAGTACAGCCTGAGGGATCGAAGATCACGGGCTTAGCTGCTTACGTGCAGTGATTTCTCCAGATTCTCTGAACCCTTTGATGATATTACGGACCGTATATTGTGAAATCCCTAAATTCCTTGCAATAGCTGGTTGAGAGAGGTTTTTCTTAAACTGTTCAACAATTTGCTCACACATTTGTTGACAAAGTGGTGACCCTTGCCCCATCCTTGTTTGTGAATGACTGAGCATTTCATGGAATCTACTTTTATACCCAATCATGGCACCCACCTGTTCTCAATTTGCCTGTTCACCTGTGGGATGTTCCAAATAAGTGTTTGATGAGCATTCCTCAACTTTATCAGTATTTATTGCCACCTTTCCCAACTTCTTTGTCACGTGTTGCTGGCATCAAATTCTAAAGTTAATGATTATTTGCAAAAAAAAAAGAAAAGTTTATCAGTTTGAACAACAAAGTCTTTGTAGCATATTCAACTGAATATGGGTTGAAAATGATTTGCAAATCATTGTATTCCGTTTATATTTACATCTAACACAATTTCCCAACTCATATGGAAACGGGGTTTGTATATATATATACATATATATATATATATATATATATATATATATATATATATATATATATATATATACTGTATATAGTCGAGGTTAATGTGGTTGATCCGTTATACAGTGCTCAATACCGGGGTAGAGCGGAATATACGTTAGGTCAGGAAAAAACACAGAGGCTATTTCATCCCTACAAACCTGTTTCGCAGGTTTCCCTGCTCTTCAGGGGATTTTATTACATATTTTATGATATATTTTATTATAAAATCCCCTGAAGAGCAGGGAAACCTGCGAAACAGGCTTGTAGGGATGAAATAGCCTCTGTGTTTTTTCCTGACCTAACGTATATATATATATATATATATATATATATATATATACACATATATATATATATATATATATATATATATATATATATATATATATACACATATATATATATATATATATATATATATATATATATATATATATATATATATATATATATATATATATATATAATATTAATATATATATATATATATATATATATATACCGCCCAGCCCCCGGCCAAATTTTTTTAACCCAATGCGGCCTCTGAGTCAAAAAGTTTGGGGACCCCTGCCTTACACCATAAGTCTGAATGACTTGAAATTTCTTGCGCATGTCCAGATCAAAGTCCTCTACTAGAAGTAGATAAAATTTGTCATTAAGCCCCCAATCGACAACGTCAGAGGGTTAAATTTACACTTTTCTCTTTGGCCGTCCAATACAACCACAGCAAACCAAATAAAGGCAGACATTAGGACCGCAATATTGAAAATGTCCCCAAGACGTCCAGCAGAAAAGAGCCAGCTGCTTTTTTTTGAGTTATCTATACTTGGCTATCTGTTGAGTGCAGCTTTACTGTCGGAAAGCGACTTCACACCAAACTGTAACTTTCACACAGCGGTGATACCGTGCTCACCCTATTTCATAAGCGTTCATAAGTAGCTCTCTGTGGTCTCATCTAAAAGGTTATCCGTGTGCATAAACTCACATACACTATATTGCCAAAAGTATTTGGCCACCTGCCTTGACTCACATATGAACTTGAAGCGCCATCCCATTCCTAACCCATAGGGTTCAATATGATGTCGATCCACCTTTTGCAGCTATTACAACTTCAACTCCTCTTGGAAGGCTGTCCACAAGGTTGCGGAGTGTGTTTATAGGAATTTTCGACCATTCTTCCAAAAGTGCATTGGTGAGGTCACACACTGATGTTGGTGGAGAAGGCCTGGCTCTCAGTCTCTGTTCTAATGAATCCCAAAGGTGTTCTATCGGGTTCAAGTCAGGACTCTGTGCAGGCCAGTCACGTTCATCCACACCAGACTCTGTCATACATGTCTTTATGGACCTTGCTTTGTGCACTGGTGCACAGTCATGTTGGAAGAGGAAGGGGCCCGCTCCAAACTGTTTTCACAAGGTTGGGAGCATGGAATTGTCCAAAATTGGTATCCTGGAGCATTCAAAGTTCCTTTCACTGGAACTAAGGGGCCAAGCTCAACTCCTGAAAAACAACCCCACACCATAATTCCTCCGCTGACCCCTCTCTGTCAGTTTACGTGGCCTACCACTTTGTGGCTGAGTTGCTGTTGTTCCCAAACTCTTCCATTTTCCTATAATAAAGCCGACAGTTGACTTTGGAATATTTAGGAGCGAGGAAATTTCACGACTGGATTTGTTGCACAGGTGGCATCCTATGACAGTTTCACGCTGGAAATCACTGACCTTCTGAGAGTGGCCCTTTCTTTCACAAATGTTTATAGAAACAGTCCCCATGCCTAAGTGCTTAATTATATACACCTGGGGCCGGGCCAAGTGATTAAGACACCTGATTCTGATCATTTGGATGGGTGACCAAATACTTTTGGCAATATAGTGTATCTGTCATGCACGCTGTGAAAAAATTCATTGTAAATTCAAAGCAAATTGCTGGCTAACAATTGCGCTACTTTCACAGTAAGATCATTTTACTGTGAAAGTAACCACTGCATGTGAAATGTAAGCGTACTGGTTTTTACAGTCATTTGTTGCAAAGTTACAGATTACAACAGTAAAATACTATTAAATGCTGGTAAGTTTTGACAGTGCGGTCCTTTCATGCGCACTGTGTCTGTTGTTGATGCACACCTTTGTTTTCCCTTCCTTTTTAACCTGACAAACAGGCTTTGCAGCAGTCGTTGCGAGACGCCGCACTTGAAAATGTTTGTCTTCGGTTTGTGTCGTCACACCTGTCATTAAAGTCGTTTTCATGGCGTGTGTTCTCTGAACAAATACATTATGCAAAGACAACGTGCGAAAAGGTCCTAAAAGGGGATGTGTGTTTATTTATTCAACACGGACTGAGATGGCACTTGCTTATTGGGTAAGGTGGCCATTTTCATTATCATGTTGTATTCATTCATGTTTTTTTAAGGCCTGTGCTGACATCATTCTCTTGTGCAACCAGCTATTCTTAGGGATGGCAAGCTGCGTAGACTGTGTCCCATTTTCCCTTCCGGCATCACTCTCAGGGATGAAGTTGCAAAGCCAGCAAGAGAGAGAGAGAGGAGAGAGAGAGAAGCATTAATCACCAGGGAAACTGTTGATAGAGGATGCCTTGAAAAGACAGGCCCATTAGCCGATGTGCCTGAAATGGTGCTAATCTTATTGTAAAACTGTTAGGCTAAAACAACACGGCCCACACATGTTGGGAAAAAAAATGCCATATCAACTAACACAATATTGAGGTTTGGGGTCAACCTGTCAGCAGTGAAGCACAATTAGAAGGGTAGGAAGGTGAAGAAGTGCGGGATTACAGAGTATAAGAGGAGTTCATGTGAGGCAGTAAAAGTGAGGGGATGAACAATGAGGAATCTATCCAGTCCTGGAGAGCAGTGAGTGGGCATGAATGAGGGCGCGGTGTGTCTCAGCCATCCGGCCTATGGCGGCAGAGCGGTCAGGAGTCCCCCCCGCTGCTTTAATGGTCCATAAATCTGTGTGGGCTGGCTGCTCTGATGCTGCCCCCAGTGAGACCCTCTCAGGCGGAAAATGAATCAGACCATTTTTACGGAACGCCAAGTGTTGAGGCTCCCTGCCCTCCCCTCACTGCCAGCGAGGCGATAAGAGCCGCTGCACACGCGCGCTACTCAATTTCAGCGGGTCTGGAGCTCATAAAACTGTCTACTAGTGACAAACATTGTTTGTATACTGCACTATATTCCCTCTGTCCTCTCGGCTTTGTCGCAGCCCGTCTATTTTCCCTTTCCTCTTCCTTTGAGCAAGTGTTGGAATGGCAACATGGGTGTTGTTGACACAGAGGTGCTTGGTCAGTCCAATGTCATTTGGAATGGGCCTGCGACCTACCAAGAAAGGGCCTCTGCTGCCATTCTCAACATTTGCCAGTGATAATGGGATGAGGAGATCATGTCATTTATTGAACACCAATGCTCTGCTGTTATTGTATAATTCATTTATTATGTCATATTTAAACTATTGTGTTGAAGTCTGGGGAAATTGTTATGAATCCCATCTCCAGCCTTTAGTCACTCTGCAGAAAAAGGCCATTAGGATTGTGTCCAATGTTCACTACTTACATCATTCAAATCCACTATTCATGGAGTTAAAGCAACTTAAACTGCACAATGTAATCAACTTTAAAACTGCTCAAATTATGTTTAGGGCATCCAAAAACTCTCTACCATCCAATATACAGAACCTATTCCAGGATAGAGATGCTCACCATAGTTACAGTCTAAGAGGAAACAACAAATTATATTTGCCTAAATTTAGAACAACTTTAAAATCAATGTGCATTTCAGTGCGTGGAGTCAGTCTGTGGAACAACTTAGGGGAAGAGTTAAAAACCTGTTCTAACATGATTCAATTTAAAAGACTGTTTAAAAAAGAAGCACTGAAGAAGTACGAGGAGGAAAGAGAGTGATGCCCTCAGCACAGAGCGATGGGAGAGAGGTGTATGGTCAGAGAGTGTTTAGGCCTGTGTGTGTGTGTGTGTGTGTCTGTATGTGTGTGTGTGTGTGTGTGTGTGTGTGTGTGTGTGTGTGTGTGTTTTGTCTCGTCTTGTCTTGTCCCATAGTAACAGTGGTACTATTGTATTGTTAGTGTATAGGAGTTTTTCTTGTTTTTGTTTGTATAGTATTGTTCTTGTATTATATTGTTTATGTTAAATGTGGAGTGAGTGAGAGGGGTTGGGATATTATAAGCAATTGCTTCATCCAACCCCTTTTCAAGCCTTGCATAAATGTCTCTGCCAAAATGTAAAAAAAAAAAAAAGTGTGTTGTTGTATTGTGCAGGTTTGAAATAAATACTTCAAATTCAAATAATATATTAGACTTAGACTTAGACTTCCCTTTATTGTCATTTAAATTTGAACTTTACAGTACAGATAAGAACAACATTTTGTTGCATTAGCTCGTTGTAGTGCAGGATAAAAGAGCAATAAGGTGCAGATATAAATAAATAGATTACTGTACAGATAAATATATTGCACTTTTGCATATGCATCCACGTTTATGGATGTATGTTATGTTGTCTTTATATTCCAGCAATATAATACATTTTTGGGGGGGAAATTGAGGGAATTATTTTGATACGTTCAAGAGTCTGATGGCCTGAGGGAAGAAGCTGTTACAGAACCTGGAGGTTCTGCTACGGAGGCTGCGGAACCTCTTTCTAGAGTCCAGCAGTGAAAACAGTCCTTGGTGGGGGTGGGAGGAGTCTCTGTAGATTTTCAGAACCCTGGTCAGGCAGCGGCTTTTTGCGATTTCCTGTATAGGAGGAAGAGGAGTCCTGATGATCTTTTCCGCCGTCCTCACCACTCTCTGCAGCATACTTGCCAACCCTCCCGAATTTTCCGGGAGACTCCCGAAATTCAGTGCCTCTCCCGAAAACCTCCCGGGACAAATATTCTCCCGAAAATCTCCCGATTTTCAGCCGGCGCTGGAGGCCACGCCCCCTCCAGCTCCATGCGGACCTGAGTCCTGCCCAATCACGTTATTGTAAGTTCCAAGCCGCAGCTGCGATTGGACCTGGATAGCCTCCGCGAAGAAGTAGTGGAGTACCAAGTGCTTGGCAGTGAAGATCTTCCTCAGGAAGCAAGGATTGACCGGTTTTGGGCCATGCTAGGGAGAGATGGAAGATTCCAGACTAGTGCATTTGATGAAAGCACTTTTGTGCGTGCCACACAGCAATGCATCATCAGAGAGGGTGTTCAGCATGGTTAGAAAAATATCTATCTTTTTTTTTTTATTGTCACCCCACACCCGGGTGACAGAGAATAGAACAAGGATGGACAATTCGACCCTTAACTCAACAATGAGTAGATGAGTGTTATGTGTGTGTGTATATGTGTAAATAAATGAACACTGAAATTCAAGTATTTCTTTTTTATATATATATGTATATATATATATATATATATATATATATATATATATATATATATATATATATATACTCCTCCCCTCTTAACCACGCCCCCGACCCCACCCCCACCCCCCACCTCCCAAAATCGGAGGTCTCAAGGTTGGCAAGTATGCTCTGCAGAGACTTCCAGTCTGAGGCATTGCAGGCCCCAGTCCAGACAGAGATGCTGTTGGTCAGCAGGCTCTCTATAATGCCTCTGTAGAATGTGGTGAGAATGGGGGAATGGAGCTGTGCTCTTTTCCTCCGACGCAAAAAGTGCATGCGCTGCTGAGCTCTTTTTACAAGAGCTCCGGTGTGTAGGGACCAGGTCATATCATACTTGCCAACCTTGAGACCTCCGATTTCGGGAGGTGGGGGATGGGGGGCGTGGTCGGGGGTGGGGCGGGGGGCGTGGTTGGGGGCGTGGTTAAGAGGGGAGAAGTATATTTACAGCTAGAATTCACCAACTCAAGTATTTCATTCATATATATATATATATGTACGTATGTATAAAATACTTGACTTTCAGTGAATTCTAGCTATATATATATTTATTTATTTTATTATATATATAAATAAAAGAAATACTTGAATTTCAGTGTTCATTTATTTACACATATACACACACATAACACTCATCTACTCATTGTTGTACTTGAAAGTACAATGCAATACAATTCCGGGGCAATGGCACCAACAAATACACAGTAATGAAAACACAGTTGTTCTACTAACTGTACTGTGTGTTATGAGAGTAGAATATGTGTGTGTGTGTGGCCCTTTAATAGGTGACAGCATGTGAGGTGAGTGACGTCGGTGAGTGTGTGGGCGAGAGAAGAGAGGGAGCGGTAGCGAGTGCGGGGAGGGACTAGTTGGTTTTGTGTTGGATTGGCTGTGTGCAAGCAATCAATAAAGCAAGATTTGCAACTAATCGCTGGACTCATCATTCACCCTAAAGTCGTCCGGTGAAAGGTGTTGCCCCGAACATACATCGGCCCTGGAGAAGTAGACTATGACTATGGTCTCGTTCTTCTGCTTCGTCTCCTTGTGTGCGCACACTGGACTCAGGTCCGCATGGAGCTGGAGGGGGCGTGGCCTCCAGCTCCGGCTGAATTCCGGGAGATTTTCGGGAGAAAATTTCTTCCGGGAGGTTTTCGGGAGAGGCGCTGAATTTTGGGAGTCTCCCGGAAAATCCGGGAGGGTTGGCAAGTATGAGTTATCTGCACCCCCAGGAACTTGGTGCTGCTTACAATCTCCACTGCTGTGCCGTTGACGAAGAGTGGAGCGCGGCTGGACTGGTGCCTCATGAAGTCAACGATGACCTCCTTGGTCTTGTCGACATTCAGGACCAGGTTGTTGGTTCTGCACCAGTCAACCAGATGTTTCACCTCCTCCCTGTAGTCCATGTCGTTGTTGTCACGGATGAGGCCCACTACTGTCGTGTCGTCCGCATACTTCACAATGTGGTTAGTAGTGGACCTGGCGCAGCAGTCATGGGTCATCAGTGTGAACAGCAGCGGACTCAGGACGCAGCCCTGGGGGGAGCCGGTGCTCAGGGAGATGGCACTGGAGGTGTTGTCGCCCACTCTCAGAGACTGGGGTCTGTCTGTGAGGAAGTCAAGCAGCCAGTTGCATAGGGGGGTGCTGAATCCAAGGGGATATTCTAGTCATTGAAATAGGCGGGTCAGTTAAAAGGTCACATTATAAATGCCTAATGCAGCTACTGTCAAGACTTGGTCCTGGGTGTTTGCTTTTCCGGAAGGCAACGGAAAGTTGGCTCGGGCGAGACGGGAATGTAAGTACATAATTTATTTTAGAATTACTAAAACAAAAAGAAGTAAACAAAAGGCGCGCACAATGGCGGAGAACAAACTATGAAACCAAAAAGACTATAAACATGGAACAAAAACTTACTTCGGCATGGGACATGAAGCATGATCTAAGAGGATGAAGAGTGTGTAGAGCATAAATGCAGATGTCGCCAGGCTGACTAACAGAAAAAGAAAAGCTTAAATAACACAGACATGATTAACGAAAACAGGTGCGTGACTCAAAACGTAAAACAGGTGCGTGACGTGACAGGTGAAAACTAATGGGTTGCTATGGAAACAAAACAAGGGAGTGAACAACCAGAAACTAAAGAGTCCAATAACTAAACAAAACAAAACATGACTAAAACAAAACATGATTACACAGACATGACAGCTACTGTATAGTAAATTACCTTGTGCATTCGTAGGCACAGTAGTACCTCAATTTATGAGCTTAATTGGGTCTGTGACAGAGCTCTGAATTCAAAATACCTGTATCTCAAATCCAGTGGTGTGGCGTCAGGGCCAGCAAGGCCTTCTCTGCTGGCCTAACATAACCAGAAATCATGATCATAATTAAAGATAAAAGTGTTTTTTAATTTACTTTCCCTAAATATCTGAAAGTATTCATATTCTCGTCATGTCATATTATGCTCCTTGCAGCGCTGAGAGTTTTTATCCAATCAGAATTCAGCTAGCTTATGTTGCCATGCTGCACAAAATCTGCCCGGGCCTTCAGAATCAACAATGCAGGCGTCTATGCACTGTCAGTGACCGGACACAAACATTTTGACCGACAGTTGCAATAGCCAATCAGATCACGAGTTGTTGTCAGTAAGGTCTTCTAGCTGGCCTAAGGTTGAAGGTGGCATTTACGCGTCCTGTGATTGGCTACTCAACGGGACCGTTACCGGACGAATTTCACAAGTTGCAACTTAGCAGGAAGCAGGAAGTGTTGACCCACAAAGAAGGAGAACAAAACATTGATTAGGTGGCAGATAGTTTTTTATTGGGTTTTATGGGAGGAATTGAGGACCTCCCATCGGCTCCGCTGTAAGCAGACTTTTATTTACGGTTAAAGTTAAAGTAAAAGTTAAAGTACCGATGATTGTCACACACACACTAGGTGTGGTGAAATTTGTCCTCTGCATTTGACCCATCCCCTTGTTCACCCCCTGGGAGGTGAGGGGAGCAATGGGCAGCAGCTGTGCCACGCCCGGGAATCATTTTTGGTGATTTAACCCCCAATTCCAACCCTTAATGCTGAGTGCCAAGCAGGGAGGTAATGGGTCCCATTTGTATAGTCTTTGGTATGACTTGGCCGGGATTTGAACTCACAACCTACCGATCTCAGGGCGGACACTCTAACCACTAGGCCACGGAGTAGGTTATTTACGAGTTAGAATGCATAAAATAAAAAATAAAAATACATCCTTTGATAATGATTGTGAATGACAGGCAAAATTCCACCCAAAAAGTTCAGTTCCCTTCTATGAAGTTCTATGACGCTGAATATTTTGTCTGCCCTATGAAAGTATTTGGGAAATCAGTTGAGTATTATTTGTATATAAGGAAAATAACAGTAATAAACACACAAACGTTGCTTTTTTATGTCATTTTGATACAGTGATATTGTAAAGCATCAAGGGTTGGAATTGGGGGTTAAATCACCAAAAATGATTCCCGGGCGCGGCCACCGCTGCTGCTCACTGCTCCCCGGGGGGGATCAAGGGTGATGGGTCAAACGCAGACAAATTTCACCACACCTACTGTGTGTGTGACAATCATTGGTACTTTAACTTTAACTTAACTTTAAATGAATTTCCGTGAAGGAGGAATCATTCATTATAAAACAAATATTTTCATTGCTAGAATATAAAAAACGGTTACCTACTTTTTAAATAAATTTTTCAACATTAAGCGAGCCCTCTAGACATGAAACAACACCCTTTAGTCATCTTTACACTTTTTTAATCCAACATAGTTATGCTGCCTGAAGTGGAGCCAATCAGTGGACACGATACTGAACAGTGTGCTCTATTGATTTGGTCTCCTCTGTACTGTAGTATTGATATTTTTAGTTTAGCCATTTTTATGTGTTGAATGCTTAATTTAAGACTGGAAAATGGCAGAGTACACTTAAAAAAAATTATTCTAAAATATCCCCCCAAAAATTAAAAAATCCGCAATAATTGTGGCGAGGGACGACTGTCCTGTATAATATTATGTAGTAGAGTGTGAATGTGGAGTGAATATTATAATGGGTCTCGATCTAAAGCTTTTTGGATGTCTATAAAGTCGCTGTATTGAAATCTAATCCAGTATTGTTATTGAGATAAGATAAAATATTTGCTGAAATGTAGAGTGTACTTACTTTTGTGAAATACTGTAAAACCCATGCTTTTGTGGAAATAATACTGTTGTCAAGTTATTATTTTAAAATCAGATTAATCACACTCTTGAACATGAATTAATACTCATTAATCACAGGTTTTTACTCGCTTAAATAAAGACTTTATTGTGTCAACTGCCATCCAGGAAAATGTTTACAGTTGTTTTACTTGAATGTACGAGAATTATATGCTCAAAACTTTTGTAATTCAAGGTCAAATCAGAGTGTATTTTGGAATGACATTTTTCAGTGAGCAAACCAGTCGCGGTCTCCTCACTCATCTTTGTACTGACAGGATGCATTGACTAAGGTAAAGGAACTATCCAAATAAATTGTGGGAAAAATCTCATATAAACATGATTTTCAGTTCAGTTTCAGTTTATTTCGAACATGCATATGATACTATGTAATGCATCACACAATTCCAGTTATTTCATGACAGCATGTCTGAAAAGGAGTAGGAAGAAGAAGAGTTTATTAAATCCCACCCCTTTTCATACCATAGCAATTTTATCCCATTTCCTTGTTCTCTGTAACAGAACAGTGAACAAATAAATAACATACCATAGTAAGCAAACAAATATTAAATACATAAATAATCTTTGTCTCGATTTTTAAAAAAAAAGAAAAAAAGGGTTCAAGATGTTCATCATAATTCTTGTTCTGTGTACTTTGTGAACACTTGAAGTTTGAACAGTCTGTTAAACTGAATCATATTGGTGCTTTGTTTGATTTCTTTGGCCAATCCATTCCATAATTTAATTCCACATACATATATGCTAAAGGTTTTAAGTGTTGCATGTGCATACAAATGTTTTAAATTAGATTTTCCTCTAAGGTTATATTTCTCCTCTTTTGTTGAGAAGAGTTGTTGTACATTCTTGGGTAGCAGGTTATAGTTTGCTTTATACATAATTTTAGCTGTTTGCAAATGCACCAAATCGTTGAATTTCAATAATTGTGATTTAATAAATAAAGGGTTTGTATGTTCTCTGTATCCAACATTATGTACTATTCTAATTGATCTTTTTTGTAACACAGTTAGTGAATGAAGCGCACATTTGTAGTTGTTTCCCCATATTTCTACACAATAACTCAGATATGGTAACACCAGTGAGCAGTAGAGAATATGAAGTGATTTTTGGTCACTTCAGTGATTGTGCTCTATATAAAAAAGTTTCAAGTTTTTTTTTTTGAAAATGACAACTGAAAGTATTTTATCTACACTATTTGATTAACTTTAATTTGTATTATGTTTTTTTCTGATTTTAAGTTGAATTATGACTATTTCTATGTTTTTATTTTTGTCTTCTTGTCATTTTTTTGTAAACACATTGCATTTCCTTGCGTACGGATTGTGCTCTATATTAAAAATGTTCAAGTTTTTTTTTGCAAATGACAACTGGAAGTATTTTATCTACACTATTTGATTAACTTTAATTTGAATTATGTTTTTTTTAATCTGATTTTAAGTTGAATTATGACTATTTTTATGTTTTTATTTTTGTCTTCTTGTCATTTTTTTGTAAACACATTGCATTTCCTTGCGTACGGATTGTGCTCTATATAAAAAATGTTCAAGTTTTTTTTTGCAAATGACAACTGGAAGTATTTTATCTACACTATTTGATTAACTTTAATTTGAATTATGTTTTTTTCTGATTTTAAGTTGAATTATGACTATTTCTATGTTTTTATTTTTGTCTTCTTGTCATTTTTTTGTAAACACATTGCATTTCCTTGCGTACGGATTGTGCTCTATATAAAAAATGTTCAAGTTTTTTTTGCAAATGACAACTGAAAGTATTTTATCTACACTATTTGATTAACTTTAATTTGTAATATGTTTTTTCTCTGATTTTAAGTTGAATTATGACTATTTCTATGTTTTTATTTTTGTCTTCTTGTCATTTTTTTGTAAACACATTGCATTTCCTTGCGTACGGATTGTGCACTATATAAAAAATGTTTAAGTTTTTTTTTTGCAAATGACAACTGGAAGTATTTTATCTACACTATTTGATTGATTTTAATTTGAATTATGTTTTTTTTAAATCTGATTATAAGTTGAATTATGACTATTTTTGTGTTTTTATTTTTGGCTTCTTGTCATTTTTTGTTTTGTTTGTTTTTTGCACATTTGTAGTAGTTTCCCCACATTTCTGCACAATAACTCAGATACGGTAACACTAGCGAGCAGTAGAGAATATGAAGTGATTTTTGCTTTATTCATTATTGACGTGTTTCTTGCTACTTTATGTTGTATATTTTTGACATGAGATTTCCAATTTATTTTATCATCTATCATTACACCCAAAAATGTGCTTTGTTTTACCCTTTCAATATTTACTCCGTCTATCTGTATTTGTGTTTGACTTTCTCTGCTTCTGGTACCAAATAGCCTTATTTTAGTCTTACTGCGATTCAAAGATAGTTTGTTTTTGTCAAACCATCTTTTTAATTTGTTAATTTCTTCTGTTATTATTTATATTATCTTCTGTGTGTCCTCTCCCGAACAAAATGCATGATGAAAGCGCAATTTTTTGTAATTAATCACATGAGTTAACTGGTTATTTTCGACAGCCCTATACATTCAACGTTATTTGAGCGGACGGTCTTGTACCTTACTCACTGAGAGTGATTCATGATGTCGAAAATGTCCCAGTGTCGTAATGGGACCAGGACCCAAAAGACGTGCCCACTGAGTTAATTAGCTCCTTTGAAATGTGAAGTGTAGGAGAGGTCAAGAGAACAGTGTCTGGCGTGCACAGGTATGCATGCGTAGGCACGTGCGAACACGATATACACACACGCACTGACACGTAATGACATTTTCCTAGATAAGTATAGCCAGAGTGGTTTAACAGGTAATATTTGCATTCTCATCAGGATGAGACGTTACCTAGAGCAGTGTCTTTCAACCACTAGTGTGCTGTGAGATTCAGTCTGGTGTGCCGTGAGAGATTATGTAATTTCACCTATTTGGGTTAAAAATATTTTTTGCAAACCAGTAATTATAATCCGCAAATAATGTGTTGTTGTTGAGTGTCGGTGCTGTCTCGAGCTCAGGAGAGTAACCGTGTAATACTCTTCCATATCAGTAGGTGGAAGCTGGTAGCTAATCGCTTTGTAGATGTCGGGAACACGTCGTGTGAGACAACGATGGTTTGTCGTGATCACAATATGCAGACCACAGCGGGAGGCAGTGTGCAGATAAAAAGGTATCTAATGCTTAAACCAAAAATAAACAAAAGGTGAGTGACCCTAAGAAAAGGCATTAAAGCTTAGGGATGGCTATGCAGAACGAAACTAAAACTGAACTTGCGACAAAGTAAACAAAAACAGAATGCTGGACGACAGCAAAGACTTACTGCGACGTCCACAAAGTACATCCGTACATGACATGACAATCAACAATGTCCACACAAAAAAAGATAGCAACAACTTAAATAGTCTTGATTGCTAAAACAAAGCAGGTGCGGGGAATAGCGCTCAAAGGAAGACATGAAACTGCTGCAGGAAAATACCCCAAAAGGGCGAGACAAGAACTAAAACGCTATGCACGGGAGCACAACCAAAAAACTCAAAATAAGTCACGGCGTGATGTGACAGGTCGTGACAGTACACCTACTTTGAGACAAGAGCTATAGTGATGCATGGTTGGTTATAGTGTTGTAACGATACTAATATATTAGTACCGGTACCGATAATAAAATTATTTTGGTACTTTTTGGTACTTTTTGGTACTTTTTGGTACTTTTCTAAATAAGGGAAACCACAAAAAAATTGCATTATTGACTTTATTTTAACAAAAAAATCTTAGGGTACATTAAACAAATGTTTATTATTGCAAGTTTGTCCTTAAATAAAATAGTGAACATGCTAGACAACTTGTCTTTTAGTAGTAAGCAAACAAAGGCTCCTAATTAGTCTGCTGACATATGCAGTAACATATTGTGTCATTTTCCATTCTATTATTTTGTCAACATTATTAAGGACAAGTGGTAGAAAATGAATAATTAATCTACTTGTTCATTTACTGTTAATATCTGCTTATTTTCTGTTTCAACATGTTCTATCTACACTTCTGTTAAAAATGTAATAATCAGTTATTGTTTGATACTTTACATTAGTTTTGGATGATACCACAAATTTGGGTATCAATCCGATGCCAAGTAGTTACAGGATCATACATTGGTCATATTCAAAGTCCTCATGTGTCCAGGGACATATTTCCTGAGTTTGTAAACATAATATACATTTTTAAAAAACAAAAGAAGATTTTGCGATGTTAAAAAATATCGATGTATTCATAGTAGTATCGAGTAGATACGCTATTGTACTTGGTATCATTACAGTGGATGTTAGGTGTAGATCCACCAATGGCGTTTGTTTATAGAGTAGCATCCCGGAAGAGTTGGTGCTGCAGGGAATTCTGGGAATTTGTTCTGTAGTGTTTATGTTGTGTTGCATTGCAAATACTCTTCCAAAATGTGTTTGTCATTGTTGTTTAGTGTGGTTTCACTATATGGCACATGTTTATGACAGTGTTGGCATCGTTCATATGGCCACTCTTAGTGTGACATGTATGATTGTTGAGTAAGTAAGCCCTTCATTCAATCGTGTGAAGTGTGTCCAAAGTCAAAATGATTGTGTCATTAGTTCATTATTGGGCTCACTCATATCTTGTTTAGGCTTTGATAATTATAGACTATATGATGTGAGATTTTATATTATGTCCAGCGGCCCAATCTCGCTATACAATTTAGAACAACTAAAGTAGAGATGTCCGATAATGGCTTTTTTGCCGATATCCGATTTTGTCCAACTCTTAATTACCGATTCCAATATCAACCGATACTGATATATACAGTCGTGGAATTAACACATTATTATGCCTAATTTTGTTGTGATGCCCCGCTGGATGCAATAAACAATGTAACAAGGTTTTCCAAAATAAATCAACTCAAGTCATGGGAAAAAAATGCCAACATGGCACTGCCATATTTACTATTGAAGTCACAAAGTGCATTATTTTTTTTAACATACCTCAAAACAGCAACTTGGAATTTGGGAGGTTGAGGTGGGCGGGATTTGGGGGCGGGGTTGAGGTGGGGGTGTGGGAGGGTAGGGTGTAGCGGGGGTGTATATTGTAGCGTCCCGGAAGAGTTAGTGCTGCAAGAGGTTCTGGGTATTTGTTCTGTTGGGTTTATGTTGTGTTACGGTGCGGATGTTCTCCCGAAAAGTGTTTGTCATTCTTGTTTGGTGTGGGTTCACAGTGTGGTGCATATTTGTAACATTGTTAAAGTTGTTTATACGGCCACCCTCAGTGTGACATGTATGGCTGTTGACCAAGCATGCCTTGCATTCACTTGTGTGTGTGAAAAGCCGTAGGTATTATGTGATTGGGCCGGCACGCAAAGGCAGTGCCTTTAAGGTTTATTGGCGCTCTGTACTTCTCCCTACGTCCGTGTACCACTCCGTACATGTCAGGCTTGTCCCTGACAGTTTGACTGTTTTAGTTTTTTCTCTGTGTTTGTCTTAGTTTCCTGTCAGCGCTTTTATTTTGTCTTCATTTCCTGAGTGTCTCCCTGAGTGCTGCTTCCCCTCAGCTGTGGCTGATTGGCACCTGGCCACACCTGGTGTCAATCAGCCAGCTACTATTTAAACCTGCCTTCTCCTCCAGTCATTGCTGGATCATTGTCGTTCCTACCTGTCGTGTCGTTGTTCTTAATACTTGTCGTTGTAGCTCTGTCTACTTTTGGTTTCACTCTGCTCATGTCCTAGTTCCTTCGTGTCACAGTAAGTGTTTTTGGTTTCTTGTCCACAGTTAGCCTCTGTGCTATTTTAGTTCATAGCCAAGTTTGTTCTCCGCCTTGTGCGCGCCTTTTGTTACCCTTTCGTTTGTTGTTTTGCCTTAGTGTATAATTAAATCATGTTTTCTCGTACAATGCCTTCCGCCTTCTCTGCATCTTGGGGTTCGTCACCTACAAACTCTGACAGTACAGCGGCGTTTTAAAAAGTCATACATTTTACTTTCTGAAACCGATACCGATAATACATTTTAAAGCATTTATCGGCCGCTAATATCGGCAGCCCGATATCATCGGACATCTCTAAACTAAACTGATTATTCAAAAACTATTTCAAAGGTTGAAATTCGCCATCAATCCCACGTGGGTGCTCAGGGCCCTGAAGCACCTACGGGATCGGCGCCTACGGTTCCGATGTTTATTTCGAAGGATCAAAGCCTCACAAACAGCACATTTTTATTTAAATTACAGTCAAAACACCAAGAGCCTGAAAGGCTTGATCTTTGTTGTGGATGTGAGTGTAAACCTTACCCCAGCCCGCCCTCTAGTAACTGTCAACAGAGCAAAGCAGGCGTGGTCAACTTGTTTCAAATGCAACGTGTCTTTGTTCTTCAGGTTTGTCTCCCGGGAGCTTCACCCAGCTCTTGCCTGCAGTCGTCCTCGGTTGAAGAGGATGTTTGCCAACGCAAGCCTTTGTTTGACAATCCTTTCTGGTAACCCAGTTTTATGAATTGTGTCAGCACTTGCTGATTGTCTGTTATCTGTCAGCAGATAAGTGCCTCCTTTCAGGTGCAGGCAATAAAATGCTCAACGTGGAGGGCAAGGGGAATGATCTTTTCAATAGTCAAACAAATATCCTGTGATTCTGTATTGATTCTGTCTATTTATACAGGTTACAGCAGCTAGGAACACGCCCAAGTGTCAATGTGGTCCTTTTGGAGGATTACACATGGCAGCCTTGAGGGGGACAAATAACAGGAAAAAACACGCACTCTCCCAAAAAACTTAATAAAACCAAAAAAAAGAGGCGCATGGCAAAAAGTGTACTTAAAGAAAAAGCAAGGCCAGTGCTTCTTATAATTTTAATATAAACTGCACAGGCGCTTACCAAACACAGACCGGTTTCTTAGACTTAGACTTCCTTTTATTGTCATTCAAATTTGAACTTTACAGTACAGATAAGAACAACATTTTGTTACAATAGCTCGTTGTAGTGCAGGATAAAAGAGCAATAAGGTGCAGACATATATGTATATATACACACTATATTGCCAAAAGTATTTGGCCACCCATCCAAATTATGAAAATCAGGTGTCCTAATCACTTGGCCCGGTGTATAAAATCAAGCACTTAGGCATGGGGACTGTTTCTACAACCATTTGTAAGAGAATGGCCATTTGTAAGAGAATGGGCCGCTCTCAGTGATTTCCAGCGTGGAACTGTCATAGGACGCCACCTGTGCAACAAATCCAGTCGTGAAATTTCCTCGCTCCTAAATATTCCAAAGTCAAATTTATTATAAGAAAAGTGAAGAGTTTGGGAACAACAGCAAGTCAGCCACCAAGTGGTAGGCCAGGTAAACTGACAGAGAGGGGTCAGCGGATGCTGAAGCGCATAGTGCAAAGACTTTCTGCACAGTCAGTTGCTGCAGAGCTCCACACTTCATGTGACCTTCCAATTAGCCCACGTACAGTACGCAGAGAACTTAATGGAATGGTTTTCCATGGCCGTGCAGCTGCATCTAAGGCATACATCACCAAGTCCAATGCAAAGAGTCGGATGCAGTGGTGTAAAGCACGTCGCCACTGGACTCTAGAGCAGTGGAGACGCCTTCTCTGGACTGATGAATCACGCTTTTCCATCTGGCAATCTGATGGACCAGTCTGGGTTTGGGAGGTTGCCAGGAGAACGCTACATTTCGGACTGCATTGTGCCGAGTGTGAAATTTGGTGGAGGAGGAATTATGGTGTGGGGTTGTTTTTCAGGAGTTGGGCTTGGCCCCTTAGTTCCAGTGAAAGGAACTTTTGAATGCTCCAGGATACCAAAACATTTTGGACAAATCCATGGGATGGCACTTCAAGTTCATATGTGAGTAAAGGCAGGTGGCCAAATACTTTTGGCAATATAGTGTGTATATATAGTGAAGTGAAGTGAAGTGAAGTGAATTACATTTATATAGCGCTTTTTCTCAAGTGACTCAAAGCACTTTACATAGTGAAACCCAATACCTAAGTTACATTTAAACCAGTGTGGGTGGCACTGGGAGCAGGTGGGTAAAGTGTCTTGCCCAAGGACACAACGGCAGTGACTAGGATGGCGGAAGCGGGGATCGAACCTGCAACCCTCAAGTTGCTGGCACGGCCGCTCTACCAAATATATATATATATATATATATATATATATATATATATATATATATATATTGCACTTTTGCATATGCATCCACGTTTATGGATGTATGTTGTCTTTATATTCCAGCGAGTTAATCCATTTTGGGGGGGAATTGAGGGGATTATTATGATGCGTTCAAGAGTCTGATGGCCTGAGGGAAGAAGCTGTTACAGAACCTGGAGGTTCTGCTACGGAGGTTGCAGAACCTCTTTCTAGAGTCCAGCAGTGAAAACAGTCATTGGTGGGGGTGGGAGGAGTCTCTGAAGATTTTCTGAGCCCTGGTCAGGCAGCGGTACTTTTCAGGCGGTATAGTACCGAATATGATTCATTAGTATCGCGGTACTATACTAATAAAGGTATACCGTACAACCCTAGTGCCATGAGCAACATACATGATGCAGGTCAGAGTGTCATGATCCCACATTACAGTTTGGCCTTCGTTAATTATTTTCCTGTTTTGTCTCATTTACGGTCCTGGTGCTCTTATTTTGACTCTACCTCCTGTTGAACTTCTGCACCTTCACTTTGTTTAGTTCCCTGCCAGCGCACCTGTTTTATACAATTTCTAATCAAGTCTTTCCAGGTTCACCTGTTGCGTCTTGCCACCGCTGGATCGTTATCTTGTGTCGGTGTGCATGAGTTACTCTGTTGCTGTTACGTCCCTTGCACTAACCTTCTGTTGCTGCAGTTTTTTGTTTTTTTAAGTCCATCCATCCATCCCTTTTCTACCGCTTGTCCCTTTTTTGGGGTCGCGAGGGGTGCTGGAGCCTATCTCCGCTGCATTCGGGCCAACACAGATAGACAGACAACATTCACACTCACATTCACACACTAGGGCAGTGGTTATTAACCTTGTTGGAGGAACCGAACCCCACCAGTTTCAAATACGCATTTACCGAACCCTTCTTTAGTGAAAAATAAAATGTTTAGTTTTTTTTCAAATTCAAGACGAAGTTATATGTTTTTTTTACTGGCGCACAAAATGAACCGTGCATGAGACTGGTGCACAGACAGTCACCACACGATCCTTGACAGAATCGGGTCAGGGTCCAGTGGCATGGAGTCCAAGACGTTGAGGTCTTCACTGTATCCTTGGCTCGGGGGCAGTCCGGTACTAGGTCTTTGCCAAGGGCCACCTGGGGTAACAGTAGTAAAGGGGTTAACCTCCTAGTGCCCCTAGACCCCCATAGAGGAGGCTCCACTGCCGGATGCACTTTAACGTCATGCCCAGGACGTATCCATAATATGCCGATAGGGAGAAGTTTTTATTTACATGATGAGTCAGGTGTGTGACCTCCGCGGTGGAGGCTCTGCCGAATCCCTGAGGCCTACTCACCGAACCCCTAGGGTTTGATCGAACCCAGGTTAAGAACCACTGCACTAGGGCCAATTTTGTGTTGCCAATCAACCTATCCCCAGGTGCATGTCTTTGGAGGTGGGAGAAAACCGGAGTACCCGGAGGGAACCCACGCAGTCACGGGGAGAACATGCAAACTCCACACAGAAAGAACCGTAGCCCATGGATCGAACCCAGGACCTTTGTATTATTTAAGTAAAGAATTTAATTATTTGTCTCTGCATCAGCTGGCATGCGCAACCGTGACACAAAGCTCATTTTTCATAGATGAAACTACCCATGAACTGCAATCCAGCCAAGAATTGTCACATGCCCACAGATGACATTCTTCTGCTGAGATCTTTTTCCTGATTACATCAATGACCAGAGGTTTAAAACACAATCAATAGACTGAAAGTGATTGTACCGTTTGTTGCAACTTGATCCATTCAACCTCTTTGTTTACAGAAGACAAACACTACACTCGACTGTCATCTTTTCCTTGCATCGCCTTGAGTGTGTTTGTTTCTCTCCGTACTGACCTGCTGCTATCTCTGGAACGGCAGGGCTCCCTTTCAAAGGGCCTCGAAATGGCTGAGTTAGACAATACACCACATGTGGGGGGTAATTGAATAAACCCATTGATCCTCGGCCGTTCTTATTGCCAAACCAAATGTAGTTATTTGCCCTTAATGACTGCTCTTCGCACGCAAATGAACACTTGTAGTCAATTAAAAGTCAAGCGGGAGCTGCATAGAGGAAAGGCGACACCCTCTGACATGTCCCGTATTTGTGTCAATTAAAAAAGGCCCTACCAGTTATGCAAAGCCGGGACGTCTGCAGAGACATCTGGCTGATGGCTCCACTGTAAACAACAACTCAACACCCAAAAGCTTTGTTCTCTTGACACTCGCGTGTATTTGCTCAACTTGTCCGCCCCGCCATTCCTCGGTCACAAACGCACTTTATTTTGTTGGACAATTGTGGTCTTATTCCCGACAGTGTTGGCTGGCACTACCAGTGTCATGCATTGCTAATGCTCCTGCAGCACTGTCATGCCTGGAGAGTATCTACTTTTTGCAATGACTTATTCAAAAGAGGGTGGGGGGGAGTCATTATTCAAGTGATGATGATCAGGTGAAACATTTACTATCATGAATACATACAGCTGTGAGCCCCTCAACTGAAACCACAACCAATCGGTTGCAAACATACTGCATGTTAACCCTTTAAAGACCAAACCTTTGTCATGTCTGTGTGATCATATTTTGTTTTAGTCATGTTCGGTTTTGTTTTTGGACTCTTTGTGCACTTTTGTTTGTTTTGTCACCATACCAACCCATTAGTTTTCACCTGTCATGTCACGCACCTGTTTTCACTAATCATGTCACTGCCATTTAAGCCTGTCTGTGTCTGATGATCGTCCTGGGGACATTATTTATCCTTTCATACCATGCGTCTTCTGACACCCCTGCTACCTCGTTTTGTCTTCATGCTACCATAGTTCCATGCCAAGTAAGTTTGTGTTTATTGTTCAAAGTTTCTGCCTTTGTGCAAGTTTTGTTTCATTAGTCAAGTTTGTTCTCCGCCATTGTGCGCGCCTTTTGTTTGTTTCCTTTTTTTGTAGTCTGTTAGTGTTAAAATAAAAATATGTACTTAGATTCACGCCTAGCCTGCGCCAACTTTCCTTTGCATTCCGGGAAAACAAAACACCCCAAGGACCAGGAAGTGACAACCTTTAAATGGGAACTTCACTATGTTCTGGAATTTTGCCCATCATTCACAATCATTATTAAAGACAAGAGGACAAAAGTTGTTGTTGTTTCACATCCTTACAAGTAAAAATCGGCTTGTTGTTGGTGACTAGCAATGCAACAAGAAAGCTTGATCATATTACACCTATACTGGCTCAACTGCACTGGCTTCCTGTGCACGTAAGATGCGACTTTAAGGTTTTACTACTTATGTAAAAAATACTAAATAGTCTAGCGCCATCCTATCTTGCTGATTTTATTGTACCATATGTCCCGGCAAGAAATCTGCGTTGTAAGAACTCCGGCTTTTTAGTGATTCCCAAATCCCCCAAAAAGTCTGCGAGCTATAGAGCGTTTTCTATTCGGGCTCCAGTACTATGGAATGCCCTCCCGGTAACAGTTAGAGATGCTACCTCAGTAGAAGCATTTAAGTCCCATCTTAAAACTCATTTGTATACACTAGCCTTTAAATAGACCCCCCTTTTTAGACCAGTTGATCTGGCGTCTCTTTTTTGCTCTGCCCCCCTCCCCTGCGTGGAGAGGTTATTAGGTGACAACAGATGATACGCTAGCTGTTCAAAGTTGGGACCCGGGGTGGACCACTCATCTGTGCATCAGTTGATGACGTCTCTGCGCTGCTGACTTATCTCCACTCAAGATGATCCCCTGCTGGCCCCACTATGGACTGGATTCTCACACTATTAACTAGATCCACTCGACGTCCATTGCACCGGCCGCCCAGAGGGGGGTCCCCACATCTGCGGACCCCTCCAAGGTTTCTCATTGTATCCCATTGGGTTGAGTTTTTTCTTGCCCTGATGTGGGATCTGAGCCGAGGATGTCTTTGTGGCTTGTGCAGCCCTTTGAGACACTTGTGATTAAGGGCTGTATAAATAAACTTTGATTGATTGATTGATTGAGCTAATGGGAGCAAAAAATTCTACCTCTAAATCACTTTCAAATTGCATTCAAAAACCGTCAACAATACTTCATTTACATTCCATAACCTGTATACTAACCAAACTGTAGCGACATTGTTATTGTAAGAGCGAACATCGAGGAACTTTTTTTTTAGCGTACGAACACATCGGCGTGCTACGGTATTAGCCGTAAAAGCTAACTATGGAAAGAGATAAGCTGGCTTCTACGTCAGCACGAAACGCGTTTGAGTTTGTAATGCACACCAATTTGTTCTGACTGAAAAAGATGAACAATCATATTACAGTATCTGTAAAGTATAAGCCCACATTTCATGTTTTGTTTGTACACAGCTGAGCTCGCCAGACAGCGTATGTACTGTAGTGTACGGTGATGTACCGCATACCGTATTTTCCAGACTATAAGGCGCACTTAAAATCTTTTTTTTTCCTCAAAACTCGACAGTGCGCCTTATAACCCGGTGCGCCTAATGTACGGAATAATTACGGTTTTGCCTACCGACCTCGAAGCAATTTTATTTGGTACATGGTGTAATGATACGTGTGACCAGTAGATGGCAGTCAAACATAAGAGATACGTGTAGAATGCAATATGACGGCAATATGACTCAAGTAAACAACACAAACATTTTATATGTTCCATTGAAAATATAGAACATTACACACTGCGCTCAAAAATCTATCAAAATGTTTTAGTACGGTTTTGGTAAACTATGAAGCCGCACCGCTTGATGGATTGTCGGCGTGTTAAACATACGAGTATTATTATGGTGTGTGTATAAGGTAAGACATATTATCTGGCGTTTTGTTTATTATGCAATATTATGCAAAATCTACTTTTCTTACCTTCTGGTACCTGCTGATCTGTATTTGGGATCTGCATAAATCCTGAAAAATTGTGCGCTTCCGCCTTTGTAGTCCGTGACGACAACGTAGTCGATAAGCTTCTTTTTCACTATCTTCTTGTTATGGGACATTCATCCTCAGCTGTTGCCATTTCTAATATTAAGTAGTGTAAAGTTCTTATTTATATCTGTCAGTAAACTTGCCATGAAAGCGCTAAAACATACCTATTCACCAAAGGAACTTTAGTTATAAGAGAGTTCCGGTCGGACGGTTTTTCACGATTTGTTTCGTATTATATATGAAAAAAGATTAAAAATAAACCATTCATTGGCAATGCGCCTTATAATCCGGTGCGCCCTATGGTCCGGAAAATACGATAATTCATGATCAGTAGTGTAGTGACTCACTAGATGGACAGTTGTTCGTTTGGTCGAGCTGGCCAGGTATGTTTCGAATTGATTTGGGTAAACAATCCATTAATTCGGCATAACTTGGCTCAAAGTTCCAGATTAGCAGCGTGACCATGCCGCTCTCTCTCGGCTTGCGTCTGCTCCAACGTCTCAGCCTCTTCTTTGTGCTCGCTTCAAGAAGCAGTAGTTCATCCTCAATATATTCAGCCTCAAAAAGATACGTTTGTGAATCCTCATTTGTCCAAAAATAGTCATCTTTGTTGTCTATTACCAATTATGCCATGATTAGAAAACACACTCGAGTTTGATTCTGGGAGTTGGAACAAATTTGTTGCAAAAAGTCGGAAGTGCGCTTCTATGGAAATAAAATAAATTAAATAGTTCCGGCTGTGCATAAAATTGCCAAAATACGGTAAATATACTACATATTACATATTGTTATGAACGTGTCTGTTACTACATTATATAAAGACTTACAGCGTGTATATAAAATGTTGATGGAGGGTTGTGAAGTTATTTTCGAGGGCTTATCAGGCTACAAAGGTGACTCCCATTAGGCGCATCTTTTAAGCGTTTTTTATCATCTTTAAAATCCTAAAAAAAAACAATAGGCAAAATTCCCCCCAAAAGTGCAGTTCCCCTTTAAGTAAGTGTGTTTACTTTTTCAAATCATGACTATTAGATTATAATTACATTTTCTAAAAGAATGTCTTGTTCGGACTACAAGACCACTATGCTGCCATTGAATGTCATTAAATGCGAAGAGACATTTTCTTTATTAGCCTGGCGAGCTGTCTAGGGGGGTACCCCACCACTCATTCAAGGTCAGATACCTCAAGATCTGACAAGAGACAGGCGGTATAGCAAATGGCATTTTTTTCTTAGATGAGCACATGTTTCGTCGTGTCTCCTGTGAGGCATTCAGGGTCCACCTTGAGAACTCACTTAAGCCATTATAATGCACTCATCTTGGAGAGGACATTTGAAGTAAAGCTCTTGGATATGGGGGGTGAAAAAATCATATCGCGATAATTTTTTTCATATCGATATGTATCACAATTAGGGTCATCGACTAATGATTTTCATAGTCGGATCAGATTCGTTGGATTATGCTCATTGTCGACGATCAGTCGAATTTATGGCATTTTTCGTAAGAAATATAAACAGATGATTCTGGATGTTGTAGTTAAGTTAAAGTTAAAGTACCAATGATTGTCACACACACACAAGGTGTGGCGAAAGTATTCTCTGCATTTGACCCATCATCCTTGATCACCCCCTGGGAGGTGAGGGGAGCAGTGAGCAGCAGCGGTGGCCGCGCCGGGGAATCATTTTTGGTGATTTAACCCCCAATTCCAACCCTTGATGCTGAGGCTACATCTAGTGGTGCACCAAAAAAAAACTATCAAATATTCAAACACAGTGTTACTGTTCAAAATGTGTGTTATGTTACAGTGGTCAAAAATATTAAACTTGTTAAATAAAACCTCTGGCTTGTTTTTAATAAATACTTAGGCCTACTATTATACTGTATATTAATGTTACTCATTATGGCGGTAATTGGAGAGCCAAGTTTTTTTCTGAGGTGGTACTAAAAGTTTGAGAACCACTGTGGTAGTGTGACTGGTCACTAAGAGTCAGTAACGTCACATGGATGCTCTTTAACACGTACACATCAATATTCCAAGTTAATTAAATATATTTATAAAAGGAATATAGTTTTTCACTAAACTGAACAAAACAAAGATCTGATTTGCAACTTTTTCCACCTCAAAAAAAGGCTAAGCCACAGTTTGTCAAAGGGTCTCGGTTTTGGCGCAGAGCCAAAAAGACATTAAACTTGACTAAATAGAGAAATTAAAAGTCTCTATCAAAGTTTCCATGTGTGAACCAGTGAAAAGATCATTATCTTTGCAAAAGGAGCGCTTGTGTCCCGGGCCGCTCCATATACAGTCATTATTGAAAATCAGTGTTACCTAAATTTAAGAGTGTTTTGAGATAAGAGCTGTCTCCCAGCTAATTATTATGTTTTAAGTAAAAGGGGACATCTTTTGATTTGTTTTAATCACATTTAAAATGCTTCCTTGTGGTCTACATAACATGTAATGGTGGTTCTTTGGTCAAAATGTTGCATAGTTATTTTACAGACCGTTTTCCATCCACTTTCTGACTGTCTCTTCAGGATGCCCTCGTTTTTTGGGCGGTTTTATTTACGTGCCTCCATTTCAACTGCGTATTGTTAGCCATGTTGTAGTTTCTTAGCACTTCCATATCGATTATACTGACAGAAGTAGAACTATACTTTATGTTAAAAATTGCAACATCAGAGGATGTATGTGCATGTACGAGCCAGTCTGCCCCACAAGAAGAAGATAGAGGGGGAAAAAAGGAGCTTATTGACTACAACGTCGGACTACAATGGCGGACTCGTGCAAAGCTCTTTTGGTATAACTTGACCATATATGGATATATTCACTGATGTCACCAATGAGAAAAACGTCACAAATGGGGGAAATTCCAAATGGCTCATTTGGGAGGACGAATGAAGGTAAGCAAGAATGTTTAAAAAATAACTATTCAGTTTGATTTAAAATTTTTGGGACATATGCAGATCCCAATACACTCAGCCACATATGTATCTTTCAGCATTAATGGTGCCTTCTGACATGTGTAAGTTACCCATGCCTTGGGCACTGAAACGCCCCCATACCATCACAGATGCTGGCTTTTGAACTTTGCACCTATAACAATCCGGATGGTTCTTTTCCTCTTTGGTCCAGAGGACACGACGTCCACAGTTTCCAAAAACAATTTGAAATGTGGACCCGTCCGACCACAGAACACTTTTACACTTTGATGAGCTCAGGCCCAGCGAAGCCGGTGGCATTTCTGGGTGTTGTTGATGAATGGCTTTCGCTTTGCATAGTAGATATTTAACTTGCACTTACAGATGTAGCGACAAACTGTAGTTACTGACAGTGGTTTTCTAAAGTGTTCCTGAGCCCATGTGGTGATATCCTTTACACACTGATGTCGCTTTTTGATGCAGTACCGCCTGAGGGATCAAAGGTCATGGGAATTCATTGCCGCTTACGTACAGTGATTTCTCCAGATTCTCTGAACCTTTTGATGATATTACGGACTGCAGACGGTAAAATCCCTAAATTCCTAGCAATAGCTCGTTCAGAAATGTTGTTCTTAAACTGTTCGACAATTTGCTCACACATTTGTTCACAAAGTGGTGACCCTCGCCCCATCCTTGTTTGTGAATGACTGAGCATTTCATGGAAGCTGCTTTTATACCCAATCATGGCACCCCAATTAGCCGGTTTACCTGTTTGATGAGCATTCCTCAACTTTCTCAGTCTTTTGTGCCCCTTCTGCCAGCTTTTTTTAAACATGTTGCAGGCATCACATTCCAAATGAGCAAATATTTGCGAAAAATAAAGTTTACCAGTTCGAACGTTAAGTATCTTGTCTTTGCAGTGTGTTCAATTGAATATAGGTTGAAAATGATTTGCAAATCATTGTATTCTGTTTTTATTTACGATTTACACAACCTGCCAACTTCACTGGTTTTGGGTTTTGTATATGTCCTATCTACACTATTTAAAGTCACTAATGTCACCCATACTTCATACAGCGAAGACTCGTGACATATTGAGACCCCTTTTTTACCATGGTTACGTATGATCTTTGAGCTGCATGTTGCTGCAGAAGTCTTTAGCAGGCTTGAGTTACGTCTTCTAAAACGTGGACAAACCAATACTATCTTATTATCATCCCGGAAAGGTTATTCTGCAATATATCGTTCACTTTTTATCGCCCGGCCCTACTCCGAAGGCCCTACAGTCGGCCTTGAAAGGCCTCAGAATGTCTCTCTCAGGGGAGTTGGAAAAGGTGGATGGAGGCAGGAAAATCCAGGTATCCTTCTTAGGCTGCCACACAAACCCAGATGAGAGCACAACAATGGCGCTCATAAGGATAAATCACATGGTTCCACCGCCTTTAGTGACACGTGTGGTACCCTTATTGACTCCCTTCACACAAGTTGGTTGCCAAATACGGTTCCTCGCCTGACAATGGGTTCCAAGCGTTGTCTCTGCTCAACACACACAAAGCCAGAGTGACCCAATGCCTGAGGGTGAGCAAATACTCAGCTTGAAGACTATACAAAGAGCCTGGTTAGAAACTGTAAGAGGGCTGCAGTGTGGAGAAAAGTGGTGCAGTGCCTCCGTGCCTGGCTGAGCACAGGGTAATGAAGCATGGCAGAAAAGAGCGGAAAGGAGCGTGTCTGCAGGGTAGGCATGGCCCTCGTGTTCCTATGCAACCGACGAATGGCTAGGTGATGCAGGCCTGCCTCGATGCTGCTCCCAAAATATAAATGCGGTCCTGCCATGCCTTATTACTACCTCATTAGTCATCATGGGAAATGATTATGTGATATTATGGTTTAAATGTGTAGTTTCTAATCATATTAAAGTAACTGCTCAATAATTACCCCCACTGAAGTATTCATGTCTAACATTTATCTTAATGAGACGCTGCTCCTCCGTTTTCTGAGGAAAGATGCACTGTAAAGAATCACCAGGGTATCACAGCATTTAACAGTATTTTTTCAGTTAAATACTGTATTCAAAATGTAACATTACAATTGACCGTGTACATTATGATAGCCTTAAAATTTACAGCATTTACCTATTATTTCACATTAAAAGGCTGTAATTATAGTCCTCTGTAATACCGCGAAAAATAATATAATTCAAACTGATTTGTCTCGTAAAGGGGTTCTATTATGATTTTTTTTCTACAAACCCCGTTTCCATATGAGTTGGGAAATTGTGGTAGATGTAAATATAAACGGAATACAATGATTTGCAAATCATTTTCAACCCATATTAAGTTGAATATGCTACAAAGACAACATATTTGATGTTCAAACTCATAAACATTTTTTTTTTTTGCAAATAATCATTAACTTTAGAATTTGATGCCAGCAACACGTGACAAAGAAGTTGGGAAAGGTGGCAATAAATACTGATAAAGTTGAGGAATGCTCATCAAACACTTATTTGGAACATCCCACAGGTGAACAGGCAAATTGGGAACAGGTGGGTGCCATGATTGGGTTTAAAAGTAGATTCCATGAAATGCTCAGTCATTCACAAACAAGGATGGGGCGAGGGTCACCACTTTGTCAACAAATGCGTGAGCAAATTGTTGAACAGTTTAAGAAAAACCTTTCTCAAACAGCTATTGCAAGAGATTTAGGGATTTCACCATCTACGGTCCGTAATATCATCAAAGGGTTCAGAGAATCTGGAGAAATCACTGCACGTAAGCAGCTAAGCCCGTGACCTTCGATCCCTCAGGCTGTACTGCATCAACAAGCGACATCAGTGTGTAAAGGATATCACCACATGGGCTCAGGAACACTTCAGAAACCCACTGTCAGTAACTACAGTTGGTTGCTACATCTGTAAGTGCAAGTTAAAACTCTCCTATGCAAGGCGAAAACCGTTTATCAACAACACCCAGAAACGCCGTCGGCTTCGCTGGGCCTGAGCTCATCTAAGAAGGACTGATGCAAAGTGGAAAAGTGTTCTGTGGTCGGACGGGTCGACATTTCAAATTGTTTTTGGAAACTGTGGACGTTGTGTCCTCCGGACCAAAGACGAAAAGAACCATCCGGATTGTTATAGGTGCAAAGTTCAAAAGCCAGAATCTGTGATGGTATGGGGGTGTATTAGTGCCCAAGACATGGGTAACTTACACATCTGTGAAGGCGCCATTAATGCTGAAAGGTACATACAGGTTTTGGAGCAACATATGTTGCCATCAAAGCAACGTTACCATGGACACCCCTGCTTATTTCAGCAAGGCAATGCCAAGCCACGTGTTACATCAACGTGGCTTCATAGTAAAAGAGTGCGGGTACTAGACTGGCCTGCCTGTAGTCCAGACCTGTCTCCCATTGAAAATGTGTGGCGCATTATGAAGCCTAAAATACCACAACGGAGACCCCCGGACTGTTAAACAACTTAAGCTGTACATCAAGCAAGAATGGGAAAAAATTCCACCTGAGAAGCTTAAAAAATGTGTCTCCTCAGTTCCCAAACGTTTACTGAGTGTTGTTAAAAGGAAAGGCCATGTAACACAGTGGTGAACATGCCCTTTCCCAACTACTTTGGCACGTGTTGCAGCCATAAAATTCTAACTTAATTATTATTTGCAAAAAAAAAATAAAGTTTATGAGTTTGAACATCAAATATCTTGTCTTTGTAGTGCATTCAATTGAATATGGGTTGAAAAGGATTTGCAAATCAATGTATTCCGTTTATATTTACATCTAACACAATTTCCCAACTCATATGGAAACAGGGTTTGTACATTTAAAACATGTCCTTGGTCTTAAAGCATAACATGTACAAAACCCAAAACCAGTGAAGTTGGCACGTTGTGTAAATCGTAAATAAAAACAGAATACAATGATTTGCAAATCCTTTTCAACCTATATTCAATTGAACAGACTGCAAAGACAAGATGTTTAATGTTCGAACTGGAAAACGTTGTTATTTTTTTTGCAAATATTAGCTCATTTGGAATTTACACAACGTGCCAACTTCACTGGTTTTGGGTTTTGTAATAGTTGTGATTTGGTCCAAATCTTGCATACATTTTGTTTTACAGACCATCTGCAAGCCGCTTTCTGAATGCGCCGTTTTGTGGGCGGTCTTACGTGTTGAAATCCTCCTCTAAGCCAACTGCGTCTCCACCTCATCTGCAATGTTATAGTTTTTGGTGCTTCCATTGCGAGTCTACTGACAGATATAAGTTAGAACTAAACGCTGATTTGTTTTTGAAATGGCAGCAGCGGAGGATGCATGCGCATGTACAAGCCAGTCTGCCCCACAACAAGAGGATAGAGAAAAATAAGGAACTGGGTAAAAATAGAACTTCCTCACTGTTAATTAGTTGTATTTAGTTTCCCTTTTTCAGGGGCAGATCGTTGTTCTTTGTAGTCTGTTTAGTGTGCTTGTTTTCTGTTTGAACTTCGTTCCGGCATAGCTTCCGGTGCACTTCCCGGCTGCACTCTAGCTTTTGTTTTTGTCATTAAATATACAAAACCCAAAACCAGTGAAGTTTGCACCTTGTGTAATTCGTAAATAATGATTTGCAAATCCTTTTCAACTTATATTCAATTGAATAAACTGCAAAAATATTTTATGTTCGAACTGAAAAACTTAATTGTAAATAATCATTCACTTACAATTGAATGGAAACGTCTACCACAGATGGAGATATCCGCTAAAGAAACTAAAGCAAAATACGTAAGTCTCAAATTCTAAACGACTGTTTGGAGCAAATTTGGAAGAAGGCAAGATTGTTTTATAAATATTACCAGACTTATGGGCACCCTAGATATATAAAACAGGTACTAACAGGTAGAAAAAGTTGGTTTTACATTCACTGGCCCTTTTAAGGGGTTCCTTAGACCAGTGTTTTTCAACCTTTTTTGAGGCAAGGCACATTTATCTCATTAAAAAATCCGGAGGCACACCACCAGCAGAAAACGTTAAAAAATGAAACTCCACCAGGCCGTCGTGCCTTATTTTGAGTTTGTTGGTGTTTTCCTGTGTGCAGTGTTTTAGTTCTTGTCTTGCGCTGTTATTTTGGTGGCCTTTCTTGTTTTGTTGGTGTTTTCTTGTAGCAGTTTCATGTCTTCCTTTGAGCGCTATTCCGCACACCTGGTTTGTGTTAGCAAGCAAGACTATTTACATTGTTGCTATCCTTCTTTGTGTGGACATTGTTGATGATCATGTCAAGAACGGATGTACTTTGTGGATGCTGTAAGTTTTTGCTGTCGTCCAGCATTCTGTTTCTGTTTACTTTGTAGCCAGTGCCGTTTTACTTTCGTTTTGCATAGCCATTGCCTTTCCCTTTTGTTAATTTTTGGTTAAAGCATTACATACCTTTTTACCTTCACACTGCCTCCCGATGTGGTCTGCATATTGGGATCACAACAAACCATCCTTGTCTCACCCGACACATTCCGACTTTTACAAAGCAATTAACTCCCTGCTGCCACCTACTGACATGGAGTATTACGTGGTTACCCTAGTGACTTTTACACAGCACAGACACTAAGCAACGGCACAGTATTTGCAGATTATAATTATTGATTTGCAAAAAAATATTTTTTGGACCAATTAGGTGAAGTTGCATAATTTCCCATGGCACATTAGTGTGCCACGGCACAGTGGTTGAAAAGCACTGCCTTAGACTACGCAGTATGCCGTTATATCAAGAGTAATTCACAATAAAATTACATTTGTAAAATCCCAGCATTTGGTTTAAGTTAAGTTAAAGTAACAACTGGTAGTCACACTCACACTAGATGTGGTGAAATTACCCTCTGCATTTGACCCATCCCCTTGTTCCACCCCCTGGGAGGTGAGGAGAGCAGTGAGCAGCAGCGGTGGCCGCGCTCGGGAATCATTTTGGTGACTTAACCCCACAATTTCAACCCTTGATGCTGAGTGCCAAGCAGGGAGGTTATGGGTCCCATTTTCATAGTCTTTGGTATGACTCGGCCGGGGTTTGAACTCACAACCTACCGATCTGACACTTGTAACTTTATTGTAATTAACTCTAAAATCACGATTCCGCAGTTACAACAAATTGCTGCAAAGGTATTTCACAGTAAAATACTGTACATATTACTCTGAAAGTAAGTAGTTTTTTTTTTTACTGTGTGTGCATTTAAGATCCCATATTTTGGTGTGCTTTTGATTTACACACGAATAAACACAAAACATGGCAGGCCTTTTAAAACAAGGTCAGTGACTCAAGTGGAGGATTAAAAATAACAGCACTGCATGGCTGGGGGAAAAAAACCAAACAAAAAAAAAAAACCCGACAACTCTCCCTACATCAGCGTCAAGGCATCAGTGGGGAAGCGTTCTATACACTTTCTGGATACAAACTATTGTGCTGCCACACGTTTCCTTTGGGCAACAAGTGTAGATCTATTCTTAGCTGCTGGCCTGAGCTTCGGCACTCTCTGCTCCTCATAGGTTGGACGGGATGAGGTGTGATGCACTCCTGCCAGGTCCCACTGTGTTGTTGTAGTCAGTGTCCAGCTGTAGAGACGGTGGGGCCCAGCGACCATCTGTCCCCCAACCAGCAGACTCAGGGCTCAGGGAAAAAAAAAAATAGGGGGGCGGGAACGGGATGAGGTCGGCCGGGGAGGGGGGGCGATCAGCTTTGTGTTTCCATAAAGCTGTCTCTCCTCTCTCCTAGCAACGGCCTCCCATTTCCTTGTTTTTTTTTGTTTTTTTTTTAGGTGGCATGGTCCTCTTGGTCGGTCCCCCTCGCTCACTCTCTCCCTGTCCTATTTATGGTAATGAGCCATCTGCCCTCTCTGTAACAGCCGCCCAAATAGACGAGGGGATGGAGGCGAGGAGGGAGGGAGGGGGGGCGTCCCTGACAGACAGGAGCCTGAGACAAAGACGCTTATCCTGTTGTGTCTGCCTCTGCACCGGTGGATGCCTTCAGATATTGACAAGGTCCGACAATGATCAATGAGGGGGGAAAAAAATGCGAAAAGGAGAAAGTGAACAACTAACGGTTTCTGTGTGCTTTTAACAGAGACAAACGCCTTCCCTTAACCTAGTGTTTTTCAACCACTGGTGTCTGGTGTGTCGTGGGAGATTATCTAATTTCACCTATTTGGGTTAAAAATATGTTTTGCAAACCTGTAATTATAGTCTGCAAATTATGTGTTGTTGTTGAGTGGTCGGTGCTGTCTACAGCTGGGCAAGGTAACCGTGTAATACTCTTACATATCAGTAGGTGGCAGCCGGTAGCTAATTGCTTTGTAGATGTCGGAAACATCAGGAGGCAGTGTGCAGGTAAAAAGGTGTCTAATGCTTAAATTAAAAATAAACAAAAAGGTGAGTGCCCCTAAGAAAAGGCATTGAAGCTTAGGGAAGGCTATGCAGAACGAAACTAAAACTGAACTGTGTCACGACTTGGACTGTGGCGTGGTTTGTTCTCCCGAGGTGCAAAAGATTTGGACCAGATGTGGCGTGAAGGGGAGTACATGATTTATTTTAACACTATATATCAAAAAGGAACAAACGAAAAGCGCGCACAATGGCGGAGGTACAAAACTAGGCTATTGAAAACAAAACTTGCACATAGGCATAAACTGTGAACAATTAAACAAAACTTGCAAACTATGGCATGAATAAAGAAAACTTACTTGGACATGGCATGAAGTGCGCAGAGGTTAACAGAGTGTGACAGGGTTATGAAGAGCATAAATGCGGGATGTCGCCAGGAAGACAAACTGAAAACAATTAACTTAAATACTACAGACATGATTAACGAAAACAGGTGCGTGACTCAAAACGTGAAACAGGTGCATGACGTGACAGGTGAAAACTAATGGGTTGCTATGGTGACAAACAAGAGTGCACAATGAGTCCAAACGTGGAACAGGTGAAACTAATGGGTAACCATGGAAACAAGACAAGGGAGTGAAAAGCCAGAAACTAAAGAGTCCAATAACTAAACTAAACAAAACATGACTAATACAAAACATGGTCACACAGACATGACAAACTGGCTACAAAGTAAACAAAAACAGAATGCTGGACGACAGCAAAGACTTACTGTGGAGCAAAGACGGCGTCCACAATGTACATCCGTACATGACATGACGATCAACAATGTCCCCACAAAGAAGGATAAAAAATCCACGGAAATATTCTTGATTGCTAAAACAAAGTAGATGCGGGGAAATATCGCTCAAAGGAAGACATGAAACTGCTACAGGAAAATACCAAAAAAAGAGAAAAAGCCACAAAAATAGGAGCGCAAGACAAGAACTAAAACACTACACACAGGAAAACAGCAAAAAACTCAAAATAAGTCACAGCGTGATGTGACAGGTCGTGACAGCACACCTACTTTGAGACAAGAGCTATAGCGATGCATGCTTGGTTATGGTTTAAAGTCATATCCAACCTATGCAGGAACGACTTTTTAATGTCAATATCGGCTGCCGAGTTAAATGTTTTAATGTTTTCTGCTGGTGGTGTGCCTACGCATTTTGTCAATGAAAAAAATGTGCCTTGACTCAAAAAAGGTTGAAAAACACTGCCTTAACCTACACCTGCAGGTCAGTGCATCAAGCATTTGTCATGGCCCCTTCCCGTGTCTTGCACACAATGTTGACTATATATGGTGAGCCAAATAATACACAAGCCTCTCATTATCCGCTCGCTGCTGTACGGATGCGTCACTGTGACTTGGTGACATGATAGTGGCGGTCACGTCAGCCAATTCGGAGAGCGTTCAATAGACCTCTGTTGCCACTGGATACTAGACGGTTACCAAGCCAACACGTGTGCTGCACTGTCATAACTCAATTGGGTTATGGGAGAGAACAACACATGTTTTTTTTTGTTCACCAAAACTAGTCATGTGTTGGGGTTTCTTTACAACACAAAATAAAAATATTCTTCTTTGCAGCTGCTTATGGCGCCAGTGAATCCAAACATTTAGTCGGTTATCTTGCACATTATACTCAGCTGACTCCTATCCATGAGGTTATTAAGAACAGCGAGCCGGGGTAGGGGGTGGGGTGGCGGTGTGTACAGTACCGCGATCAAAAACAACATATTCAACGGACTTTTGACCACCGCCCCTTTGTAAGGTCAACCACCAATAACCTCATCGCAGACAACCCCGCAGATGGGTCATTGACCCTGAAAAAAACGGCAAGTCACAGATGCTCCTGCTGGTGGTGCTAATTGTGGTTTGGTGAACAACTTCGTGGGAGCAGACAAACGGAGAGAGGGGAAGTCTGTGTGTGTTCCGGTCCAGAGCATTCAATTGGTTGCAATCCGGCTCTCACCTGCTTGAGGCAACAGCGGGTTAGTTTTGCAGCTCATTGGTGTGAGTCATTAGGCGTATAATAATGTTGATGAATTCCATCCATCCATTTGCTATGCCGCTTATCCTCATTAGGGTCAAAAGCTGGAGCCTATCCGAGCTGACCTGGGATGGGAAGCGGGATGCACCCGAGACTGGTCACCAGCCAGTCACAGGGCATGAACTAACTCTCAGGAAAATAGTGTTTTTGCTACACTTGCTACTTATACGTTTTATATTTCTGTTTTACTGTGAGTCGTTAACTTAAAGAATATTACAGTCAATAATTAGACAGAAACAAAAACAACATTAGAGCAACATGGGTTATCTTCTATAGCAGTGGTTCTCAAATGGGGGTACGCGTACCCCTGGGGGTACTTGAAGGTATGCCAAGATTTTTTTTAAATATTCTAAAAATAGCAACAATTCAAAAATCCTTTGTAAATATAAATAAAAACCTTTCTTTTTTTTCCAAATAGTTCAAGAAAGACCACTGCAAATGAGCAATATTTTGCACTGTTATACAATTTAATAAATCAGAAACTGATGACATAGTGCTGTATTTTATTTCTTTATCTCCTTTTTTCAACCAAAAATGCTTTGCTCTGATTAGGGGGTACTTGAATTTAAAAAAAATTCACAGGGGGTACATCACTGAAAAAAGGTTGCGAACCACTGTTCTATAGCATCATTAAAAATGGTACCGAGAGGGATTACCCTCAATACTTCTCAGACGGAAATAGGTAAAAAATGACAAAATGAAGGAAGTAGCTGAAAGTTTCAATAACTGCTTTGTAAATATTGAACCAAAATTGGAGCAAAGGATTCCAGATCGGTCCGTGTACCTTCCGTTCATTCTTTTTCCAATTCTGAAACGCAAATCAAAAAATAAAATTAGGGCCGTTTTGGGATTTGTATTATATAAGGCAGATTTTAAAACAAACAAAAAGGGTTGATTTTCATTAAAATATTGTCATAAAATTTGATTTTGTGCTGTTTTTCTTTTATGGAGTTGTATTTTTCCAGATAAACACAAAAATCCCCAAAAATGTGCAAAAATGCGTGGTCATCTGTGTGATGACGAATTGAACCGGAAGCAGTATTTTAGCCTTTCTTTTGCGTTAAGCATGTTTTTAGCATAACGGTAACATCTTTGTTCAGCAGGAGTCCTAAAAAACAAGTTTCGGACCATTTTTTTAGTAACACTTTAGTATGGGGAACATATTCTAAGTAACAAAGACTTAATTTTGAGTTATTTGGTTAGGGTTGGGGTTAGGGTTAAGGTTGGGGTTAGGGTTAGGGTTAGGGTTAGGGTTAAAGGGTTAGGGTTGTACTTGTTGTATAATAAGGCCATGCATAATAATGCATAATTATTACTTAATACTGACTAATTAAGAGCCAATATGTTACTAATTTGCATGTTAATAAGAAACTAAGACCTTTATGAAAAGTACAAATCGAGGACCTAGATTTCCCTCGCCCGGACGCGGGTCACCGGGGCTCCCCTCTGGAGCCAGGCCCAGAGGTGGGGCACGATGGCGAGCGCCTGGTGGCCGGGCCTGTCCCCATGGGGCCCGGCCGGGCTCAGCCCGAAGAGGCAACGTGGGTCCCCCCTCCAATGGGCTCACCACCCATGGCAGGGGCCATAAAGGTCGGGTGCAGTGTGAGCTGGGCGGAAGCCGAAGGCAGGGCACTTGGCGGTCCGATCCTCGGCTACATATGCTAGCTCTTGGGAACGTCACCTCACTGGGAGGGAAGGAGCCTGAGCTGGTGCGCGAGGTGGAGAAGTTCCGGCTAGATATAGTTGGACTTGATTCGACGCACAGCAAGGGCTCTGGAACCTGTTCTCTCGAGAGGGGCTGGACTCTCTTCCACTCTGGCATTGCAAGCAATGAGAGGCGACGCGCTGGGGCGGCAATTCTTGTTGCCCTCCGGCTCAAAGCCTGTATGGTGGACTTTAACCCAGTAGACCAGAGGGTAGCTTCCCTCTGCCTTCGGGTTGGGGGACGGGTCCTGACTGTTGTGCACTGTCAACACCGTGTATGGTGAGGATGGTGTGCTGCTGACCTCTACTGCGGCTGTTGTGGATCGGTGGAGGGAATACTTCAAAGACCTCCTCAATCCCACCAACACGTCTTCCTATGAGTAAGCAGTGCCTGGGGAATTTGTGGTGGGCTCTTCTATTTCTGGGGCTGAGGTTGCCGAGGTAGTTAAAAAGCTCCTCGGTGGCAATGCCCCAGGGGTGGATGAGACCCGCCCGGAGTTCCTTAAGGCTCTGGATGCTGTGGGGCTGTCTTGTTTGACAAGACTCTGCAACATCGCGTGGACATCGGGGGCGGTACCTCTGGATTGGCAGACCGGGATGGTGGTTCCTCTCTTTAAGAAGGGGAACCGGAGGGTGTGTTCCAACTATCGTGGGATCACACTCCTCAGCCTTCCCGGTAAGGTCTATTCAGGTGTACTGGAGAGGAGGCTACGCCTGATAGTCGAACCTCGGATCCAGGAGGAACAGTGTGGTTTTCGTTCTGGTCATGGAAAGGTAGACCAGCTCTATACTCTCGGCAGGGTCCTTGAGGGTGCATGGGAGTTTGCCCAACCAGTCTACATGTGCTTTGTGGACTTGGAGAAGGCATTGGACCGTGGGGAAGTCCTGTGGGGAGTGCTCAGAGAGTATAGGGTATCGGACTGTCTGATTGTGGCGGTCTGCTCCCTGTATGATCAGTGTCAGAGCTTGGTCCGCATTGCCGGCAGTAAGTCTGACCCGTTTCCAGTGTGGGTTGGACTCCGCCAAGGATGCCCTTTGTCACCGATTCTGTTCATAACTTTTATGGACAGAATTTCTAGGCGCAGTCAGGGAGTTAAGGGGATCCGGTTTGGTGACTGCAGGATTAGGTCTCTGCTTTTTGCAGATGATGTGGTCCTGATGGCTTCAACTGGCCAGGATCTTCAGCTCTCACTGGATCGGTTCGCAGCCGAGTGTGAAGCGACTGGGATGAGAATCAGCACCTCCAAGTCGTCCGAGTCCATGGTTCTCGCCCGGGAAAGGGTGGAGTGCCATCCCCAGGTTGGGAAGGAGATCTTGCCCCAAGTGGAGGAGTTCAAGTACCTCGGAGTCTTGTTCACGAGTGAGGGAAGAGTGGATCGTGACATCGACAGGCGGATCGGTGCGGCGTCTTCAGCAATGCGGATGCTGTATCGATCCGTTGTGGTGAAGAAGGAGCTGAGCCGGAAGGCAAAGCTCTCAATTTACCGGTGGATCTACGTTCCCATCCTCACCTATGGTCATGAGCTTTGGGTTATGACCGAAAGGACAAGATCACGGGTACAAGCGGTCAAAATGAGTTTCCTCCGCCGGGTGGCGGGGCTCTCCCTTAGAGATAGGGTGAGAAGCTCTGTCATCCGGGAGGAACTCAGAGTAAAGCCGCTGCTCCGCCACATTGAGAGGAGCCAGATGAGGTGGTTCGGGCATCTGGTCAGGATGCCACCCGAACGCCTCCCTAGGGAGGTGTTTAGGGCACGTCCGACCGGCAGGAGGCCACGGGGAAGACCCAGGACACGTTGGGAAGACTATGTCTCCCGGCTGGCCTGGGAACGCCTCGGGATCCCCTGGGAGGAGCTGGACGAAGTGGGTGGGGAGAGGGAAGTCTGGGCTTCTCTGCTTAGGCTGCTGCCCCCGCGACCCGACCTCGGATAAGCGGAGGAAAATGGATGGATGGATGGATGGATAAGCTACTAATTAATGGTAAATATGTTCCCCATATTAAAGTGTTACCCCTTTTTTCTATTTTAATTTCTGAAACAAAAGTTGGACAACTATTTAAAAACATTTTTTTATATATAGGACTCCTGCTGAACAAAGATGTTACAGTTATGCTAAAAACATTCTAAACACAAAGGAAAGGTTAAAATACTACTTCCTTTTCAATTTGTCATCACACAGATAACCACAAATTTTTGCTATTTTTTTTGGCCTTTATCTGGAAAAATTCAAATCCATAAAAGCAAAACAGCACAAAATCCAATTTTATGGCAATATTTTAATTAAAATCAACCCTTTTTTTTGTTATAAAATCTGCCATATAAAATACAAATCGAAAAACAGCCCTAACTTTATTTTTGATTTGCGTTTCAGAATTGGAAATAGAATGAACAGAAGGTACACGGACCCAGACCCAGTGTCGGTTGAGAACTTCAATGACACCATAGATAGAGATCCCAACTCAATGTTTCTCACAGACGTGACACAAGTGGAAGTAGTTAAAATTATGGATACATGCAAATCTGCCGTGAATAGTAAAAATAAAAAAATGGCCCTAATTTTGTTTTTTGATTTGCGTTTCAGAATCGGAAATAGAATGAGTCTCCATTCATTCTATTTTCAATTCTGAAATGCAAATTTTAAAAACACATTTCAGGCCATATTTTCTACTTTCATTTCTGAAACAAAATTTGGACAAATATTTAATGACACTTTTTTAAAACGACAATAAAAACTGAAGAGATTACCAATGCAATAGATGGTAGACAGTGTGCAGCTGCAGTGTTTATGGATCTACCAATAGCATTTGACACAATTAATCATGATATTTTAATCAAAAAAACTAGAACGGTATGGCATCAGAGGGCTTGTTCTGAACTGAGTAAGAAGCTACTTAACAGATAGCAATATGTGAAGTTAGGCGAACACACACCTACAACGCTAAATACATCCTGTGGTGCACCCCATGGATCAATACTGGGACCAAAGTTGTTCAATCTTTCTATATATGACATTTGTAAAGTTACAAAGGACTTAAAGTTTGTATTATTTGCAGAGGGCAAAACTGTCTTTTGTTCAAGAGAGAACCAACAGAAGCTAATACAAATAATAACACAATAAATTAATGATTTGAAGAGATTGTTTGACTAAAACAGACTATCCCTAAATCTTAGTTAAACTAAAATAATGCCATTCGGTAACAGCAGAAGAGATAGTCAAACACAAATACAAATAGACGGAATAGACATTGAAAGAGTAAATGAAATCACATTTTTGAGTGTAATCATTGATGATAAAATGAACTGGAAATCTCATATAAAAATACACAACATAAGGTAGCAAGAAATACATCAATAATGAATAAAGCAAAATATGTATTGGATGAAAAATCACTCCATATTATCTACTGCTCGCTAGTGTTACCATATCTGAGTTATTGTGTAGAAATATGGGCAAACAACTACAAGAGTACGCTTCCTTCAACTGTGGTTACAAAAGAGGCCAGTTAGAATAATACATAATGTTGACAACATAAACCCTTTATTTATTGAATCAAAAATACAGAAATTCAACAATAGAGTGAATTTGCAAACAGCTAAAGTTATGCACAAAGAAAACTATAACCTGTAAACTATAACTAACAACAATTCTTGAACCTCAGACAAAAATGTAATTTAAAACAATTGCATGCACATACAACACTTAAGACCTTTAGCATATCAGTATGTGGAATTAAATTATGGAATTGAATAAGCAAATAAGTCAAACAATGTACTGATATGATTCAGTTTAAGACACTGTTCAAACTCAAAGTGTCTACAAAGTACAAAGAAAAAATAATCATGATAAACATTTTTGAAAATGAGATAATCTTATCTATCTCATTATGTGAACTACAACTTACTTTACTATTTGTTTTTTTTAGAATTGTATTATTCATTGAGTTAATTGTGTACAAATTGAGAACAGGAGGGAATAAAAAAGTGTTAGTAATTGCTATGAAAGGGAAAAGGGGTACGATTAAATAAGCTCTGCTTCTACCTACTCCTTTTCAAACATGCTGAAAAGAGAAACTGGAGATTGTGATGTATCATGTTGTTACTGTGTGCATGTTGGACATAAACTCAAACCATAACCATAAATCATATATGTTGCACATTTAAGTGAATTTGTCTTTACTATATAGTAATACAATAACAGTTGTAATAAAATAATGCCAGGGATTTTACTGACCACCAACAAGACGTATTCACAAGATGAGTGAGGGAAAGCATCTTCCAGACAATGGACTCCAGGAACACACATTGTTAGTATGGATCACAAATACCATGTGACACTCACTTCACTCACAACAGCTGCTGAGAAGTCAGAAGAGACATCTAGTGGGCAACCAGTGCAGCCTAAATGAGCTAAACACAAATTGTGATTGAGTGAAGCCTTAACCAGAAATGTAATGTGTGTTCTTTTTGAGGCAACAGATACTTAAGATGGTTAGAGATATACATTATCACCATTTTGTAAGTTGTGGACGGGTATTGGCATCTCTAAATGATTTATAGATTGTTTTGACTGTTGCATTAGCAGTCAAAATTTGTTTAAAAAGATAAAAAATGTCCCTTTTTATTTACTTAACTACTTATTTACTTAACTAAATTCAGTAAAATAATTTTAAACACATTTCCAGCAAGGCCTTCTCTGCTGGCCTAACATAACCAGAAATCATGATCATAATTAAAGATAAAAGTAATTTTTTTAATTTACTTTCCCTAAATATCTAAAAGTATTCATATTCTCTTCATGTCATATTATGCTCATTCCAGTGCTGTTGTTTTTAGTTTCAATTTGTATCCAATCAGAATTCAGATAGCTTATGTTGCCATGCTGTACCAAATCTGCCCGAGGCCTTCAGAATCAACAAAGCGGGCGTCTGTGCACTGTCAGTGAACGGGCACATACACTTGATAGATAATAGCGATAGCCAATCAGATCACGAGTTGTTGACAGTAGTCTATCTAGGTAGCCTGATGTTAAACGAGACTGTGATTGGATACTCACTTGTCACTCCAAAGGGAGTATCCAATCACAAGTTCCAATTTAGCAGGAAGCAGGAAGTGTTGACCCACAAGGAAGGAGAACAAAACCTTGATTAGGTGGCAGATAAATACTGTATTTGCAAGGCCATTTTCAAGAAGGATATTTAAAGAAAAACTGCTGATGAAATGGGGAAATGCCCGCCACTTCCACTCGAATCAACCGACTACGAGCGACCACTGGCTTATATGGCGTTGAATGGGTCCTACAAATGGTGAGTTCAAATATTTTATTTCTTAAATTTTTCACGTTTAATATGTTTTTTGCCATTTTAATTTTGACAGTACCACATAAGATATGTTTGAATTGCTGATGCGGGTTTATTGTACACTGTTGATGTGGTTCGATGCGCAGTGGTGCGCAAATGTGTTTATGTATAGTATTTCTCCAGCAATGGTCATGTGGGAACATCAATGATGGTATTTTGAGAGGTAATCATTGAAGTCGGACATCACTGAAGGCCTAGGTGGGAAACGCACAGCCCGCTACTGCTCAAATCGTCTCCTATTGAAATTAATTCAAATCAAATTAAAACAGCACATATATATATATATATATATATATATATATATATATATATATATATATATATATATATATATATATATATATATATATATATGTACATGTATATATATATATATATATTTAATTTATTTTTTCGGAACATTTTTTTTTTTTTGACAGTACCACATAAGATGCGGGTTCATTGAATTTTATATGCGCCAGAAAATAGCGTGTTCTGTACACTGTTGATGTGTTGCAATGCCCAGTAGTGCGTAAATGTGTTCCTGTATAGTATTTCACCAGCAATGGTCATGTGGTAACATAAATGATGGTACTTTGAGAGGTAATCATTGACGTCGGACATCACTGAAGGCCTAGGTGGGAAACGCATGACCCGTCACTGCTAAATTATGATAAAGTTCAAATGTAGTAGTGGAATATATATTATCTGGCCTTTAGAAAAGTAAAATAGCATAGCACAGGTTCTTATTTAAAGGTGATTTATATTACAGAATAAAATATTTTGTAAGCACTGTATATTGAAAATAAACTCAAGTAAAACTAATCTGCCTTTAAAGGTGTTTGTAGAGTGATCCAATCACCATGTGGTGTTTTATTTGTCTATGAATGTTCTCATTCATCCAGGTCATTGTCATCTCAGGGCATTGAATCGATCGCAAGTGGACTGTTTGGTTTGTCTTCAGTTCGGTTTCAGTTTATTTCAAACATGCATACGATAGATACAATGTAATGCATCACATTTTTCCAGTTGTTTCATTACAGCACGTCCGAAAAGGAGTAGGAAGAAGCTGATTTTATTTAATCCCACCCCTTTTCAAAAAAGCAATTTTATCACATGTCCTTGTTCTCTGTAACAGAACAGTGAATAAATAATTAATCAATAATATAATGTAAATAATAAGTAAACAAATATTAATTACATAAATAATATTTATTTTAAAAAAAAAAGGGTTCAAGATGTTCATCATAATTCTTGTTCTGTGTACTTTGTGAACACTTGTAGTTTGAACAGTCTCTTACACTGAATTGTTTGATTTCTTTGGTTAATCCATTCCATAATTTAATCCCACATACGGATATGCTAAAAAGGTTTTAAGTGTTGTACGAGCAGACCAATGTTTTAAATGTGATTTTCCTCTAAGGTTATATTTGTCCTCTTTTGTTGAGAAGAATTGTTGAACGTTCTTGAGCAGGTTATAGTTTGCTTTGTACATAATTTTAGCTGTTTGCAAATGCACCAAATCGCTGAATTTCAATATTTATATAAAGGATTGATTGATTGATTGAAATTTGTATTAGTAGATTGCACAGTACAGTACATATTCCGTACAATTGACCACTAAATGGTAACACCCGAATACGTTTTTCAACTTGTTTAAGTCGTGGTCCACGTTAATCAATTCATGGTAAGGGTTTGTATGTTCTCTATATCCAGCAGTTTTAGAAGACGTTTTGCCTCTCATCCAAGTAGGCTTCACCAGATTATGCTCATAGACTTAGATTGGTCAGATCTAGTCCAGCGGCTGGTGCCAAAATCCCAAATATTTATACTCTAATACCAGGAGGGTGTGCCTGGGCAAGGATGGTTTCGCCCTATGGTTGTGAGAAAAACAACTGTCAAAGCCAACGACAGTCGTTGAAGTGTGAGAGGAAATTACACTTCAATGACTGTGGTTGGCTTTGACAGTTACTAAAGACTGCCCATCTCCATCCATCCATCTTCTTCCGCTTATCCGAGGTCGGGTCGCGGGGGCAGCAGCTTAAGCAGGGAAGTCCAGACTTCCCTCTCCCCAGCCACTTCGTCCAGCTCCTCCCGGGGGATCCCGAGGCGTTCCCAGGCCAGCCGGGAGACATAGTCTTCCCAACGTGTCCTGGGTCTTCCCCGTGGCCTCCTACCGGTCGGACGTGCCTGAAACACCTCCCGAGGGAGGCGTTCGGGTGGCATCCTGACCAGATGCCCGAACCACCTCATCTGGCTCCTCTCGATGTGGAGGAGCAGCGCCTTTACTTTGAGCTCCCCCCGGATGACAGAGCTTCTCACCCTATCTCTAAGGGAGAGCCCCGCCACCCGGCGGAGGAAACTCATTTCGGCCGCTTGTACCCGTGATCTTGTCCTTTCGGTCATGACCCAAAGCTCATGACCATAGGTGAGGATGGGAACGTAGATCGACCAGTAAATCGAGAGCTTTGCCTTCTGGCTCAGCTCCTTCTTCACCACAACGGATCGATACAGTGTCCGCATTACTGAAGACGCCGCACCGATCCGCCTGTCGATCTCACGATCCACTCTTCCCTCACTCGTGAACAAGACTCCGATCCGAGGTACTTGAACTCCTCCACTTGGGGCAAGATCTCCTCCCCAACCCGGAGATGGCACTCCACCCTTTTTCGGGCGAGAACCATGGACTCGGATTTGGAGGTGCTGATTCCCATCCCAGTCGCTTCACACTCGGCTGCGAACCGATCCAGTGAGAGCTGAAGATCTTGGCCAGATGAAGCCATCAGGACCACATCATCTGCAAAAAGCAGAGACCTAATCCTGCAGCCACCAAACCAGATACCCTCAACGCCTTGACTGCGCCTAGAAATTCTGTCCATAAAGGTTATGAACAGAATCGGTGACAAAGGCTGCCTTGTTGTTATATTTCTTTTTTCAGATTTTTTTTTCATAAGTTACCCAATTTTCAATCACCAATCACTGGTATAGAAGTTATAAGATTTAGATCTGAATAAATCACATTTTTACCAATGTTCACTTTATTTGTGGGAAATTATATCAAATAATATAATTTCATCTGGGATGTGTTTTCTTTGTAAACATTCCATAATTATCCTGATGCTTTGAAAGTGAGTACATTATCTACAACTTTCTCTCACCTAAAAGAATTGTTGCGATAGGGCTGATCAATTAATAACATTTTGATTCTGATTATGACTTCTCACGATCATTAAAATAATGTAATCGGGAAAAAAAAAGACTAATTCGCTGCGCACGTGCATGCAAATTCCTAAGCTTGGAAGGGTGAAGCAGAAGAGAAGTGTATGAGTGAAAAAAGACCCAGTCTACTAGTTTGGGATCTAATCATGGTTGCGACTTTTTATTTGACACAGCAGTAGTCGGGCCTTATCAATAATCACAAAACTCAACAAAAAAAGTAAGGCATACGATTTCCACATTCACATAATTGGGGACGAAATCACATAATTGGCCAATAAACGGAATCCACTGTTATATGCAGAATATCACAGAAATGGACTTAAATGTGAGTGAAATGCTGTCTTTTTGAGGAGAAACAACATTTGTTCAAACAATGTGGAGAAGTGCACTTGAAAAAGCGACTAAACTACAAAGCTGAAGCTAGCAAGAACAATCCATACAACCACAACACATCTCATCTGCTTGTGTTGTTGTGAACGACATCATCGATGTAAGATCAATGTACAAACAGGACAACAGTCGCAACTGGAGAGGCTCGCTCTTTTTTTGTTTTCAAACAGCCTCAGGTCGTCTGCACACTGCTTCACACTTCCTCCCTTCAAAATAACAGTGCTGTGCGCAACATCCTGTCTGACTGCGCTAACAATATAACGTATTCAAAAAGTACCTTACACAAGCATAATGTACTTAAAACGCTTATTGATACATTTACAAAATTATCATGCTTTGACTTAAAATACTGGTCAAAATTGTCCAAAAATGCATTGCACCAGTAAATGCGAGGATTTTTATTTATTTTTTTAAATACAATATTATTAATTACACAAAATGCACACACTTGGTGGAAAAATAAGTGCAAAAAGTATAAAACGGAATAAAAAAATTGAAAAATGGCGACTTTTCCGGGTGTACACCGCCTTCCGTCCGAATGCAGCTGAGATAGGCTCCAGCACCCCCCGCGACCCCGAAAGGGACAAGCGGTAGAAAATGGATGGATGGATGAAACAAAAAACTTAATTTTATTGTTTTGTATATTGCTATTGTTATTTTAATGTATTGCTGTTACTATTATTGTTATTTCAATTGTTGGTGTATTTGTTTCTAATTAATATCTGTTGTTCTTTTAAATCCGTTTTTAAAGTTTAATTTTGTTAGTGCAATTATTACTCAAGTTTTTGAATTAATGAATAGTTGTGTTATTAATTGCGATGTCAATATCAATCCAAATAATTGTGATTGTAATTTTTGCCATAATCGTCCAGCCCTACTTTGTGGTACAATAAAAACTTCACAGGCTAAAGGTAATCTTATTGCAAATCCACTCTGCTGTAAAAATGTCCACACAAGCGCATTTGAACAATACAGGAAAAATAGCCGACAGAAAATACTTCTAGAATATCGGGGGTATAAAAAAATATAAATAAAACTAAAATACATATCAGCACAATATGTATTGAATACAAAATTGTAGTACTCTTCACACCTAAACAAGGCTACTTAAAACAATGAACCAGAAATGGGCATTTCAAATTAATTGGCTCATGTTGTTCGATTTTCAAACAGTGCGACTTTAATTGATTGATTGATTGAAACTTTTATTAGTAGACGACACAGTACAGTACATATTCCGTACAATTGACCACTAAATGGTAACACCCGAATACGTTTTTCAACTTGTTTAAGTCGGGGTCCATGTTAAAGGGGAACATTATCACAATTTCAGAAGGGTTAAAACCATTAAAAATAAATTATTTTATTTTTCGAAGTTTTTTTCAAAATTTTACCCATCACGCAATATCCCTAAAAAAAAGCTTCAAAGTGCCTGATTTTAACCATCGTTATATACACCCGTCCATTTTCCTGTGACGTCACATAGTGATGCCAACACAAACAAACATGGCGCAAGAACAGCAAGCTATAGCGACATTAGCTCGGATTCAGACTCGGATTTCAGCGGCTTAAGCGATTCAACAGATTACGCATGTATTGAAACGGATGGTTGTAGTGTGGAGGCAGGTAGCGAAAACGAAATTGAAGAAGAAACTGAAGCTATTGAGCCATATCGGTTTGAACCGTATGCAAGCGAAACCGACGAAAACGACACGACAGCCAGCGACACGGGAGAAAGCGAGGACGAATTCGGCGATCGCCTTCTAACCAACGATCGGTATGTGTTTGTTTGGCATTAAAGGAAACTAACAACTACGAACTAGGTTTACAGCAAATGAAATACATTTGGCAACAACATGCACTTTGAGAGTGCAGACAGCCCAATTTTCATCAATTAATATATTCTGTAGACATACCCTCATCCGCTCTCTTTTCCTGAAAGCTGATCTGTCCAGTTTTAGAGTTGATGTCAGCAGGGCAGGCCAGGGAAGCGAGGGTCGATATTCTTCTCTTGATCATCTTCGGTGGCATAAGGGACGGTGTGAGCCAAGACATCCAGGGGGCTTAGCTCGCTCGTCTGCGGGAACAAACTGCCGCCATTTCTTGCCGTTCTACCGAGGTCCTTTGTCCCTGAATTGCTCACACACTCCGGCAGATTCAATGGGGGTCTGGCGGCAGATTTCTTTGACTTTATCGTTGGAAATGCATCTGCTTTGAGTGTCGCAGGATATCCACACATTCTTGCCATGTCTGTCATAGCATAGCTTTCGTCGGTAAAGTGTGCGGAACAAACGTCCAATTTCTTGCTACTTTCGCATCTTTGGGCCACTGGTGCAACTTGAATCCGTCCCTGTTCGTGTTGTTACACCCTCCGACAACACACCGACGAAGCATGATGTCTCCAAGGTACGAAAAACGGTCGAAAAAACGGAAAATAACAGAGCTGATTTGACTCGGTGTCCGAGAGCGAATAATAGAAAGGCGTTTAATTCGTCAAAATTCACCCATTTAGAGTTCGGAAATCGGTTAAAAAAATATATGGTCTTTTTTCTGCAACATCAAGGTATATATTGACGCTTACATAGGTCTGGTGATAATGTTCCCCATTAATCAATTCATGGACTCCAGTCCAGTCAGGTGGTGCACATACTGTATGAAGGCTGTGTGGGTAATTTGCTTTTAAAAACGGCTCGGAAATGCGATTCGGTTCTCGGTTTACTTAAAAAAGTCGTTCAAAGGACTTAACTCGTTTGCCAGCGTCACATCTCTATTCACTTTACCCATCCACTTCCTGCCCAGTAGCACATAAGGCCTTCACATGAGATCAAGGCGATGCCATTCAGCTTGGTGATGAACGCCATCTGATACCATTCTTGATCAAATGTACCTTCCATCCATCCATCCATTTTCTACCGCTTATTCCCATTGGGGTCGCGGGGGGCGCTGGAGCCTATCTCAGCTACAATCGGGCGGAAGGCGGGGTACACCCTGGACGAGTCGCCACCTCATCGCAGGGCCAACACAGATAGACAGACAACATTCACACTCACATTCACACACTAGGGCCAATTTAGTGTTGCCAATCAACTTATCCCCAGGTGCATGTCTTTGGAAGTGGGAGGAAGCCGGAGTACCCGGAGGGAACCCACGCAGTCACGGGGAGAACATGCAAACTCCACACAGAAAGATCCCGAGCCCGGGATTGAACCCAAGACTACTCAGGACCTTCGTATTGTGAGGCAGATGCACTAACCCCTCTGCCACCGTGAAGCCCATCAAATGTACCTGTAATTGTTTAAGTATTTGGTATTACATGACTATTTTGCCAAGCAGCCAGACCCTTTCTTATGCAAGGTCATGTGTTTCATCCCTGGTTCTGTGGTTATCATCTTGCCCATTACTACAGCCCCCTACGCTATCCATCACACGCACACACGCACGCACACACACACACACACACACACACACACACACACACACACACACACACACACACTCACACGCACTTACACAAACAAACCAAAGTCAAAACATATTTGTGGGTTTAACCAAATCAATCAAATATATTTAAAACGGACGTGAAATCACAAATGATTTCAAACTCTCCAGAATAAACCAGATAATATACAGTATATGCAAAATGTGGTCACCTTTTATATTGTGTCTCTCTGCTGATGCACGTTCTGAGGCTCAAGAGCACCACCATTAGGACAAAACACCATCTGTTAAAATAAACAGGCAGAGATTTATTACTCGTCTATGTCTATGCAACATCTATACATACAATTATCTCACATACACATAGTAAAAATCAACAATGCATGAGAGCATTTTCTTTTCTAATTAAAAAAACAACTAAACTGTCCCATACAGCAGTGGCAAACAAGTATCCACAATGTAAAAACAGTGTACACATTCATAATCAGACTATTATAATTTACAAATATAAAAAATTCCCAAATTGATTACAGCGTATCTCATAAAATGTGCTCAGTATGTTGTGAAGTTAAATATTGTAATGTACTGGTCTTTTAAGTTTAATCAGCAAATTAACGGCAAAGTACTTTAAGTGGCCTCTTATATGAACTATGCTGAATGTTCGCACAATATTTGTAATTATTTGAGATGCACATGTGTCAGAAAATGTACTGTAACTGTAACTTGTATTAATCGTCTTAACTTCTCAAACGTATTAACTGTTTCTGACAATACAATATTTCACAAGCCAACCTGAGTTGCATTATACACTGTACAAATTATTGCTTTGCATTAAAACATTGAGTTTCAAACTGTGGTATGTGTACCACTAGTGGTAAGCGGGCTCTATCTAATGTTAGGTATGGCAAATAATCACTTGATCAAAGTACAGTGTTTTATTTTCTTATATTTAAACACTGTGATACTGTTCAAACTGTGCGTAATGTTACAGCGGCCAAAAATGTTAAATATACTTGTTAAATAAACCCTCTGCCTTGTTCTTATTGAATACTTAGGCCTACTACGCCACTGTATTTTAATGTTGGTCATTATGGTGATAATTGGAGAGCCACGTTTTTTTTCCAAGGTGGTAACCTGCTCGGGGAAAAACGTTTGGGAACCACTGCAATAGAATAATCTTTATAACATGCGCTGCACGCTTAGGTTTGAGTGACGTCAATTGAAATAATATGCATATATGTGCAAAATGGGCAGCACTGTGGAATAGTGTTGTAATGTGTGCCTTTCAGTCATACAACCCCAAAACAAGCAGTTTAAATTGTTAGTAGGTGTGAATGCTTGTTTGTCTGTATGTGTCTTCAATGTCTTGTGATTGACGGGCCACCAGTCAGCTGGGATAGGCTCTAGCTCACCCCTTACCCTAATGCGGGGGTCAGCAACCCGCGGCTCTGGGGCGGCATGCGGCTCTTTAGCGCCGCCCTAGTGGCTCCCTGGACCTCTATCAGAGATGTGTGAAACATTTTTGTTTTAATATATTTTCTGTAGGAGAACAAACATGACACAAACCTTGATAATTGGATAATTAGAAATCCCACTGTTTATGTTAAACATGCTTCACTGACAAGAGTATTTGGCAAGCACCGTTTTGTCCTACTAATTTCAGCGATCCTTGAACTCATCGTAGTTTGTGTACATGTACAGCTTTCTCCGATGCTGCCACAGAAAGACGTGCTTTATACCAGTCCTTCTTTGTCTCATTTTGTCCACCAAACGTTTTATGCTGTGCGTGAATGCACAAAGGTGAGCTTTGTTGATTTTATTGATTTGCTGGAGTGCTAATCAGGCATATTTGGTCAATCCATGACTGCAAGCTAATCGATGCTAACATGCTATTTAAGGGCTGTATGTACATATTGTATCATTATGCCTCGTTTGTAGGTATATTTGAGCTCATTTAATTTTCTTAACTTATGTCATCTGTGTATTGTAATTTATATTTGCATGTCTCATGACACGTTATCTGTATGTAATATTGGCTGCATTTCTGTGTTGTTTGTGTGCCAAGGAGATCATTGATGACTTCAGGAGGCATCATTCCAGCCACACTCCACTCTTCATCAACGACACAGCAGTGGAGATCGTAAGCAGCACCAAGTTCCTGGGGGTGCAGATAACTGATCATTGGGACTCCTCTTCCTCCTATCCAGGAAATCGCAAAAAGCCGCTGCCTGACCAGGGCTCAGAAAATCTATAGAGACTTCTCCCACCCCCACCAAGGACTGTTTTCATTGCTGGACTCTAGAAAGAGGTTCCGCAGCCTCCGTAGCAGAACCTCCAGGTTCTGTAACAGCTTCTTCCCCCAGGCCATAAGACTCTTGAACACATCATATTGGAACCATCACTCTCACCTCCCAGCAGGTGAGGGTAAAGGGTCAAATGCAGAGGATAATCTCACCACACCTAGTGTGTGTGTTTAACTTTATAATAATAATCCCCTCAATCGCCCCCAAAAAGTTAAAGTTAAAGTTAAAGTACCAATGATTGTCACACACACACACTAGGTGTGGCGAGATTATTCTCTGCATTTGACCCATCACCCTTGATCACCCCCTGGGAGGTGAGGGGAGCAGTGGGCAGCAGCGGTGGCCGCGCCCGGGAATCATTTTGGTGATTTAACCCCCAATTCCAACCCTTGATGCTGAGTGCCAAGCAGGGAGGTAATGGGTCCCATTTTTTTATAGTCTTTGGTATGACTCGGCCGGGGTTTGAACTCACAACCTAGGATTAACTCGACAATATAAAGACTCAGTGGCCCAAAGGTTAGAGTGTCCGCCCTGAGATCGGTAGGTTGTGAGTTCAAACCCTGAGTCATACCAAAAACTATAAAAATGGGACCCATTACCTCCCTGCTTGGCACTCAGCATCAAGGGTTGGAATTTGGGTTTAAATCACCAGAAATGATTCCCGGGCACGGCCACCGCTGCTGCCCACTGATCCCCTCACCTCATCAAGGGTGATGGGTCAAATGCAGAGAACAATTTCGCCACACCTAGTGTGTGTGTGACAATCATTGGTACTTTAACTTTAACAATATAACAAGCATCCATAAATGTGGATGCATACGCAAAAGTGCAATATATTTATCTGTACAGTCCATCCATCCATTTTCTACCGCTTAGTCCCTTCGGGGTCGCGGGGGGCGCTGGAGCCTATCTCAGCTACAATCGGGCGGAAGGCGGTGTACACCCTGGACAAGTCGCCACCTCATCGCAGGGCCAACACAGATAGACAGACAACATTCACACTCACATTCACACACTAGGGCCAATTTAGTGTTGCCAATCAGCCTATCCCCAGGTGCATGTCTTTGGAGGTGGGAGGAAGCCGGAGTACCCGGAGGGAACCCACACAGTCACGGGGAGAACATGCAAACTCCACACAGAAAGATCCCGAGGCCGGGATTGAACTCACGACTACTCAGGACCTTCGTATTGTGAGGCAGACGCACTAACCCCTCTTCCACCGTGCTGCCCTGTACAGTAATCTATTTATTTATATCTGCACCTTATTGCTCTTTTACCCTGCACTACAACGAGCTAATGCAACAAAATGTTGTTCTTGTCTGTACTGTAAAGTTCAAATTTTAATGACAATTAATAAAGGGAAGTCTAAGTCTTTTAATTTTTTGCAGCTCCAGACAGATTTTTTGTTTTTGTATTTTTGGTCCAATATGGCTCTTTCAACATTTTGGGTTGCCGACCCCTGCCCTAATGAATGAAGTGATATATAAAATATATATGGCAAAATATGATGAAACTTTTAGCTTTTACAACATTGCACACTATTAAAACACTCATTAACATAAAATCCCACTGTCAATCAATACATGATATTTGGCTAGAATATTTGATATAGTACCTCCGATGACCGTTGTGCTGTTGAGCAAGGCATCTTACCTTCAACTGAGAGATTCACTTTTTTTTCTTCCTTTTTTTTTTTAACTTGTAAGTTAATAGCAGACATTCTAAATGAATGTTTTGGGTTTGATGTCAGAGGACCATGTGACGGAGACAGAGGTCGCCCCCATGTGATGTGACTGATTCCTGGCGGACTGCGCTCGTCTGTTATGGCTCCTCCTGCCACAGCGGTAAGGCCGAGACGTAACACCAGCGGAGGGGAACGGGAATAACCCGACAACCGTGCGACTTTTTATCCGGACCCACCGCCGCGGACGATGACAGATCCCACCATGCCCCTGAAAAAAGCCTAGACGATGTGCTCGCCTCTTCTGCTGTGAAGGCTTCGACTTTTTCTCCACCATTATCAACACAACCAAATGAACTCCGTCAGAGCAAGTAACGTTAGCAGAAGACCAAGGCGAGTGTCGAGGCCGCGCCCGGTACAGCCGGAGAGGAACCACCAGGAAAGAGGTAACCGTGATATTGGCCGGAATGCTGCCGCGTCGCTCGTCTAATTTTAAAGTATAGGTAGAGTTATGTAACTTAATTGGCATATTCGTTATTCTTGTTTCCTATGTTGCGAATATCGGTTCTTGTTGTTGTAGTAGCGGCAGCTAGCCTATAGCAGGCGCATAAGTCGGCTTGTGTCGACAGGAAATACCGAGGCTCTAATGTTCCTAGCTAGCATTTAGGCCGCGCTTTGTTTTGCTGTATTTTCTCGCTCTGCGTTGAAATGTAAGTATACTTTGCTCCTCCTGTCGGTGTTCAAAAGTATATTTTTAAACCAACTAACGTCTGGCATGATGGTGAAAATGACGAGCTTGATGCAGGGTTTGCTCGTTTCACGAGTGGCAAACGTTAGGAAATGGTACACAAAGTGGTTGTCGTAGCATACTCAATGAGCGCATATTATTAGCATGTTTGGCTAGTTAGCTACGTCCAGGTGTTTCATATCAGACCATGTTTTGTCAGTGAAGGAGTTTTATTCTTTAATAACACGGTTTGACTCTATTGTTATACAATTCCTGTTCGCTGATATATGTACGGAATTACGTGCTGCGATTGCTAAACGTAAACAGCTGGTTATGCTCTGAAGTGAACCTTATATGCAGACTAAGACCACTTTTGTTGTTAGTGACAGTGCTAGTAAATCTGATATAACGCCATCAGCCACATTTGTGTCATAATGTGATGTGCCACTCTCACAGCATATGTTGAAAGTGCTCTGTTCCCAGTTGTATTGATCCCTGTTAGATGGTTCTTATTTAACGAGGGTTTGTTTTTAGTTTCAAACTGCTTTAACTGACATTGTTTGTTACAGTGTTTGTATTGGTTACTGGCCCAGTTATCTTTGCAACCAGAGCAACAACAATCAGACATTGGGTTTGCATCACCCATCGTGGGTAGTTAACCCATCATTAAGCTTAGGGTGAATGCATCATGCAGTTTGATTGAATCCCCTTCTTGTGGAATCTGTGTTTGTAGGTAATTATGATGTTTTGTTGTGTGTTTTTAATCATGTGTTTGTCGACATGTTACTGACATAATGTTTAGCCCAGGTGCTTTCAGAGTGGCACAGTGAGCATCTTGGAGAATATATGTGTATGGAGGCTCCGCTTCCCCCTGCAAAACATTCGCTCACCCCCGACTCTTGTTTACTCAGTCACCGTGGGAACCTAAAATCAGTTAATTTTGCCTGTAAATTACTAATACTGAAGTGAGAATAGTAGGGTTGAAAAACATCCTGCATGTTTCTTATTAAGTCTTCCAGGGCCTGGGAGGCAGGGGCCTCTGACCCGTAACCGGCTGGTTCAGCCATTTGCGTCTAGAGTCTTTTAGACAGCATTGGTGAAATGCTGTAACCTTTTATCTGTGGTTTCCAGATGAGGACGTTCCTGCAGATATGGTTGCAGAAGAATCTGGTCCAGGAGCTCAGAACAGTCCCTACCAACTTAGAAGAAAGTCTCTGCCCAAGAGGACAGTGTGTCCAACAAAGACAAACATGGAGGTACACACAAGAAAATAAGTACAAGTGCTTCACAACCTGGTTCATCAACTAATATTTCTTTTGACTTGACCTTTTCAAAGGGTGCTTCCACTTCAACCACAGAAAACTTTGGACATCGACCTAAGCGACCCAGAGTTTCAGGAAAATGCCAAGATTTACCAGGTACCTATCAAACCTTTTGGGAAATTTCTAATTAGTATCCAAATGTGTATATAGTGGTAGCTCGGCTTACGGGTTTAATTGGTTCTGTGACAGCTTGTAATCCAAAAATCTAAAATCAATATTCCCCATTTAAATGAATTTGAATTAAATTATTTTGTCCTTGGCCCCCCAAAACACTACAGTTTTTGAAAATGTAACAGTCTTTTAAATGAGACCAAAATGTTTTTAAGAACATATATTGTATAAAGAAACAGTATAATATAATGTGCTACACAAAACTACAATATTTTTATTAAGTACTGTCACAATGTACTGGATTTACCTTGGACCAGCAGATCTCCTGCAAGCTGCTTTTCTGTCAAACACACCATCAGCTTTTCCCTATTCTCATTGATAAATGTCCCCTGTTTTTATAGAATCTTTCTGTTTAAGTATGGCGCACATTGCCAAGTGCTATGCTTGTACTGCCTCACCAAGTCTGCTACACACACAGCTCAGTCAAGTTTTCCCATTATTATTATTATAATTCAATGAATATTAGCTGACATTCTTCTTAGCATTGTCCTTCACACTCACTTTCTTCATCCTCTAGAGTGGGAAAAGCTACATTATGTCTTTCTAACTATTACCTGATGCTCGTGAGGGAAGCACAAAATGTTGGGCATATCTTACGGGCTTTACTGATTCGCTCGACTTACTAGAGGTAGGGAGGTATATAAAAGTTGGCTCATAACCCAAAATGTAATACAACTGTATAAATATTTCCCAATGACCATGGAGCAAATACACATACCTCCTCCAGTGTACTTTGTCAAAGCAATAAAAGGCAGTACAGAAAATAGTTAAATTGGTTTTCCAAGTGTTTTTATTTTTTTGTTTCTGCACAATAAACAAATATCTCTATTATCTGTTGTGATTTTGCCAAAATTTTATACAAACATGTATCTTTAAAAGGTAATAAAAGCTGTCATTAAGTCAGACTTACCGGTACTTATAATCAGGTGGTGATGTTGCTTAGTGGGTTTTCTTTCCAGCATAGTTTAAGCTTTTGCATGTATGCATGGTAGTATCTGATTACATTCATAAGGCTTTGTGTGACTTTTCCTTTTCCTTCCTAGCAGCAGCTCCAGCAGAGCAATATTTGCAGGAGAAGCTTCCAGACGAGGTGGTGCTAAAGATCTTTTCATACCTGCTGGAGCAGGACTTGTGCCGCTCCGCTTGTGTGTGCAAGCGCTTCAGTGAGTTGGCCAACGACCCTATCCTCTGGTGAGTCTCTGGTGGTGCCCAGGGACAACTGTCAATCTTTTTTTTTTAATGGTTTATATAAAAAAAACACACCTGACAAAAACCACACATTTTTGTTCACCATACATAGTTGTACTCATACAGGAAGGATCATTTTAAGCACTGATGTGTCTTCTTGCAGGAAAAGGCTTTACATGGAAGTTTTTGAGTACACACGACCCATGATGCATCCTGAGGCAGGAAAGTTCTACCAAATAAACCCAGAAGAATATGAGCAACCAAATCCCTGGAAGGAAAGTTTTCAACAGTTGGTATGAGTCTATGGAATATTGTATTTCTTTCTCTTTCTCTTTTATTCTACATGTTTTTGTCTCACTATACTGGAACAATCTGATTTTGAATTTAGAAATGAAAGTGAAATACTGCACAGTTCTTTATCTCAATCTTGGCCTAATGGTAGTTACTTACACAGTAGTCATAATATTACATTTGAATTGATATTTATTCCAGCGGTACCTCGGTTTTCATACGGTTTTAGTATGTTTCGGCTGTCATACAAAGTCTCTGTGCTTATTTTTCTTGTTGAGCACGCGACCCACAATAGAGCCAGATAAAGTTGTAGCATACAGTATTAGTCCAATCAAAGTAAAAACAGCCTTAGAGTCTTGTGTTTCCAGAGTGTCACTGAATACACCACACTACCACTGTAAGTCTAGTCAAACAATTAAAGATAATATGGCACCAACTGGCTGTCCTCTGTAGTTTGTAGGAAAGCACAACTGTCTCGCGCATGCAAGTGGATGCATCAGTTGATGTTAGTCTTAAATAAAGGTAAAAGTAATGTTAAATGTTTGTGTGTTCATTCATGTATCCTTTGTATACATTTTGCATTGTTTTCTGTGTGTAAAGTGTTTTGTATTGACATTTTTGGATGTCAAGTTACATAATTTACTATGGGAAACAATGTTTTTGGTTTCATACAAGTCGGTTTTCAACAGACCCTTTGGAACTTAACAAAAACTGAGCTACCACTATACATTGCACTTTCATTTGTAGTAATTTTGTCTGACACTGTAACTCTAGAGACCTTCATGCTGGAATACCATTGTCTGTTGATTAGTTCTACTGTACAGCACCACAAATGATGAATACAATAATGTATATAGTATACATTATACAGTTATTTAAATTCTGTTTTTTGTAGACTTTTTAGCTTGGTTAAGCTTAGCTTGCTTCAAGTCCTGTGTTTAGTTGGCTATTGCTGTGTGAAACGACAATACCATAACTGTTACCTTCAATTTGCAGGGTGTGAGCGGAAACTTTGTTGAAGTTGTGTTCCTTTGGGCTGTAATAGCCTTAACATTTCCCTAAAAAAGCACTTCTGAAATATTTTAATATTGGCTTTACCTACTTTCATCTTAAAACTGCTACACCTCGAGTTAATAATAGCAACATAATTGTGTGATGGTTTGTTTGCAGTATAAAGGAGCTCACGTTAAGCCAGGCTTTGCGGAACACTTCTACAGTAATCCTGCAAGATACAAAGGAAGAGATAACATGTTTGTAAGTACTTTCACTCCCAACAATTCTTTATTTTGTGTCGCTAACCAGCCAACCATTTTTCAACACATGTATCTCCCTTCCCCAGTATTATGACACCATAGAGGATGCCCTCAGAGGGGGCCAGGAGCCTCACTTTGACGGCCTCATATTTGTCCATACTGGTATTTACACAGATGAATGGATCTACATAGAGTCGCCCATCACAATGATCGGAGCTGGTATGTGTGTCGCTGTGTCATTTGTGTGTGATTATTTGCTTGAGCTCAGACCATCATGCTGTTTGTGTAGCTCCTGGGAAAGTGGCAGAGAAAGTCATTATTGAAAATACCCGGGACTCCACGTTTGTCTTCATGGAAGGCTCAGAAGATGCCTATGTTGGGTACATGACCATCAGGGTAAGATTATATGTTTCCTATGTTATGTTCCTTGTAGTCAAAAATGTGTTACTTATCTGGTTTCTTGTGTCCACTGCAGTTTAACCCTGATGATAAATCCGCCCAGCACCACAATGCACACCATTGCTTGGAGATTACGGTCAACTGCAGCCCAATTATTGACCACTGCATCATACGAAGCACCTGCACAGGTAATGAAGTCTTCTGCAACTTGGAGCTGCTTTTTGTGTTCATACAGTTTACTGCGCTTGTTTCAGTGGGATCAGCTGTGTGCGTTAGTGGTCAAGGAGCTTGTCCGACAATCAAGCACTGCAACATTAGTGACTGTGAAAATGTTGGTCTTTACATCACCGACCATGCACAGGTAACATGGATCTCTCTTCTTATTGGTCAGCTGAAGCTCTTGGTGAAGGTCTACAAATGGACATAATATTTAACTATATTTATTGTTTTTCCAGGGAATTTATGAGGACAATGAGATCTCAAACAACGCTCTGGCTGGGATCTGGGTGAAAAACCATGGTAACCCAATCATCAGACGGAATCACATCCACCACGGCAGAGATGTCGGTGTTTTTACATTCGACCACGGCATGGTAAGTCATACATTTCAAGAAGCAAGTATTAGTAAGCAGTTTACTAGTGCTACTTCAATGCTGTATTTATCTAATAGTCGCTTAAAGATGTTTTCACTGTTTGTTTCCAGGGTTACTTTGAAAGCTGCAACATACATCGGAACCGCATCGCCGGCTTTGAGGTGAAAGCTTATGCCAACCCGACGGTGGTGCGCTGTGAGATCCATCACGGCCAGACAGGAGGCATCTATGTGCATGAAAAGGGCCGTGGCCAGTTCATTGAAAATAAGATTTATGCAAATAACTTTGCTGGCGTGTGGATCACTTCTAATAGCGACCCCACAATACGGTCAGTACAATGGGCACCTTAATAAATGTGTACATTTACATCAAGCATTAATGCTGAAATGTGTTGTGTTCCAATGCAGGGGGAATGCCATATTTAACGGCAATCAAGGTGGGGTGTATATTTTTGGTGATGGTCGAGGTCTCATTGAAGGAAACGACATCTATGGCAATGCCTTGGCAGGGATTCAGATCAGGACAAACAGCTGCCCTATTGTCAGACATAATAAGATCCACGACGGCCAGCATGGTGGCATTTATGTGGTAATACATCGCGCTGTTACGCGAGTGTGAACGTTTCTGAGCTTTTCTCTGCTTTGTAACTTATCTCTGATGTTGATTTTTGTGTGCTGCAGCATGAGAAAGGACAAGGCGTCATTGAGGAGAATGAAGTGTACAGTAACACACTTGCTGGAGTGTGGGTCACAACAGGGAGCACGCCAGTTTTGAGGAGGAACAGGATACACAGCGGGAAGCAGGTACCATTAGAGATAACTTAATGTACGTTAAGTGGTTTGTTTTGTGGTCCAGGGCTTTTTGAACTAAACTGTTTATTAGACCACATTGTCAGAAAGCATAAAGAACAGCGGTCAGCCATCTCCCTGAGTGATGGTACTGCCCTAGATTGTTAATGTTTATTAAACATAGCCAATAGTCATTAATCGAGTGAAATTAAAGGCTACAGCAGAAATATTTAGAAATTTAATTGTAAACAAAAGAACAATGTGGGCAAGTTCAAAACCCTCTGTGGGCTGCAGTCAGCTCACAAACCAGGTGAATTAAGCTGCTGTTCAACAAGTTCATCATCTTTTTGCCTAAATTGTGACAGGTGGGGGTCTACTTTTATGACAATGGCCACGGAGTGCTGGAAGACAATGACATCTACAATCACATGTATTCTGGAGTTCAGATAAGGTTTGTATCTGACCTTAATTTGGCTCAGACTTCTTAAGAGTGTTCTATAAGTAAGCACGTGTTCTTTCTGATCCTCAGAACTGGCAGCAATCCCAAGATCAGGCGCAACAAAATCTGGGGAGGACAGAATGGAGGCATTTTGGTTTATAACTCAGGTGAGATGCGCACTTATTCTACTTCTTGTTGTGTTATTTACCTCTTTTTCCACCCACATTTCCTTAAAACTGTTTGTGTTTCCAGGTCTGGGCTTTATTGAGGACAATGAGATCTTTGACAACGCTATGGCAGGAGTGTGGATCAAGACTGACAGCAACCCCACTTTAAGAAGAAATAAGATCCATGATGGGAGAGATGGCGGAATCTGCATATTTAATGGAGGACGAGGTAACTATGTTGATTGTAGTATTTGGAATATATCCCATGCTATATTACAGCTAATACTTGGACCATCTATATATTCAGAAAATGATTCTTTATTTACTACAAATGATGTATCTTTGTCCATCTATCTATGCCAGCAACAAATAATGACAGGCAGAACAATTAAATGTACGTCCACTAGATGGCAGAATGTACAGCATTTACCTGTGCATCCATCCATTTTACTACCGCTAGTCCCTTTTTTTGGGGTTGCTGGAGCCTATCTCAGCTACAATCGGTTAATGCCAATCATACAACAGGTTTGTCTGGTGGTGTGTCATAATATTTTTCTAATAAAAGAATGAGCTTGGCTCAGTAAAGATTACTTTAATAGACTCCATGTCCCAAGTATTTGAAGGTTATGTCATCCACTTAAAAGGGCTGTTTGCAAAATTGACACGGATGTCTAGAGGGTGCTAACTTTCCAATATATTTTACACAGTATATTCCGCCCTCTTCTATGTTCTGGGACGTAATTTCGTAACTACATACGTACGTACGTAACACATGCACATGTTCGCTGACTAGCGATTTGGATAGTTAGTGTTAGCTGCCATTGAATCTATATTTTTATCATAACATGACTGCAAGTTGTTCCTTGCTTCTCTTGGACTGCTTTTGTATGTGTGCACACGCTCTCTGCACGTATGTGTTGACGAGACGGGATGAGTGACCGCCGTAAACACAAACAGATTATATAGTTACCTTTGTAACAAATTACAGTTAGTCTGCTACCTTTTCTCTTCTACATATTTGCTATTATTGTTTCTTCTATACCAGTGTTTTTCAACCACTGTGCCGCGGCACACTAGTGTGCTGTGAGATACAGTCTGGTGTGCCGTGGGAGATTATCTAATTTCACATATTTGGGTTAAAAACATTTTTTGCAAACCAGTAATTATAGTCTGCAAATTATGTGTTGTAGTTGAGTGTCGGTGCTGTCTAGAGCTCGGCAGAGGAACCGTGTAATACTCTTCCATATCAGTAGGGGGCAGCCGGTAGCTAATTGCTTTGTAAATGCAGGTAAAAAGGTGTCTTATGCTTAAAACCAAAAATAAACAAAAGGTGAGTGCCCCTAAGAAAAAGCATTGAAGCTTAGGGAAGGCTATGCAGAACGAAACTAAAACTGAACCGGCTACAAAGTAAAAACAGAATGCTGGACGACAGCAAAGACTTACTGTGGAGCAAAGACGGCGTCCACAATGTACATCCGAACATGACATGACAATCAACAATGTCCCCACAAAGAAGGATAAAAACAACTGAAATATTCTTGATTTCTTAAACAAAGTAGATGCGGGAAATATAAGACATGAAACTGCTACAGGAAAATACCAAAAAAAGAGAAAAAGCCACCAAAATAGGAGCGCAAATGGGTTGTACTTGTATAGCGCTTTTCTACCTTCAAGGTACTCAAAGCGCTTTGACACTACTTCCACATTCACACACACATTCACACACTGATGGAGGGAGCTGCCATGCAAGGCGCTACCAGCACCCATCAGGAGCAAGGGTGAAGTGTCTTGCTCAGGACACAACGGACATGACGAGGTTGGTACTAGGTGGGGATTGAACCAGGGACCCTCGGGTCGCGCACGGCCACTCTTCCACTGCGCCACGCCGCAAGACAAGAACAAAAACACTACACACAGGAAAACAGCAAAAAAAACTCAAAATAAGTCATGGCATGATGTGACAGTACACCTACTTTGAGACAAGAGCTATAGTGATGCATGGTTGGTTATGCTTTAGTCATATCCAACAATTGCGACAATGACTTAACTATCAACTGAGTTTATGATTTCTTCTGGTGGTGTGCCTCCGGATTTTTTCAACCCAAAAAAATGTGGCTTGGCTCAAAAAAGGTTGAAAAACACTGTTCTATACTAATGTTAGATTTTCAAGAGAATTGTATCCAAAGCTGTCTAAATATTGTCTGTCTCAGGTTTGCTTGAGGAAAACGACATCTTCAGGAATGCCCAGGCAGGCGTCCTCATTAGCACCAACAGTCACCCCGTGTTAAGAAAAAATAGAATATTTGATGGCTTCGCTGCAGGTTCGTTTAAAAATCTGAACTCCAGCCTCAATAGTTTAAACACAAGGTGTGTATCTGAACCATGTTTGTCGTCAGCAGGTATCGAAATCACCAATCACGCCACGGCGACTTTAGAGGGCAATCAGATCTTCAACAATCGCTTCGGAGGGCTTTTTCTCGCATCTGGTGTCAACGTTACGATGAAAGGTGCAAGCGTTGACTGACTTCCTTTGACGACCAACTGACAACACCTGACAAGTCTCGTCCTTTTTGTCTGTCCTCCAGATAACAAAATAATGAACAATCAAGATGCAATTGAAAAGGCTGTGAGCAGAGGTCAGTGCCTGTACAAGATTTCAAGTTACACCAGCTACCCAATGCACGATTTTTACAGGTAATCGCTGTTGAAAACCAATGACGATATCACCCCACTGTTTTTTCTGTCTTGTTTTGACTTTTCACGGCTCCCCATTTGGCTCACCACAGGTGCCACACCTGTAACACGACAGACCGCAACGCCATCTGTGTGAACTGCATCAAGAAGTGCCACCAGGGACACGACGTGGAGTTCATCAGACACGATAGGTCAGTTTTTGACATTGACACACCTCAAACCAGAGCTATTCAACTGGCGGCTCGGGTGCCAAATCCAGCCCAGGAATGACACCATATTGGACCCCAAGTTCAGTTCAAAACTAGGAAGACAGACATTTTTGCAGCAAATTCCCTAAAACAGTAGCGTGGTCTTGTTGCATAGAAGAACTTTGAATACTGTAAACACTGTCAGATTTTTGCATTGACAATTTAACCTTGCTAGCAAACTTGTGATTTACATAACTGAGGCATTCCTAAGCACCCCTTTAAGTCTTTTTCTTTTAGACCGTTACACATTTTTTTCATAATGGGATTTTTCAACTAAGGTGTTGCTGTAGTTTGTTTACTTCAGATGCAGTCAGTAGTAATTTGTTCAACTTCTTTAGTTATATTGATAGTGTTTCTTCAGGTTCCATTTCATGTCCTCTCTTTTTCAACATTTGAGCTATTCAACTGGTGACCCGCGAGTTGTTAAAAAAAACTTGAGACTCACATTTTTGTAGATGATTAACAACACGAGTTTGACTAGATTTTTGGCAGAACGCTCCTATAACTGACAAAATAAATAGACCAAAATCAAACATCTACTGTAGAGGATGCTGGTTCTCTGAAATACTCAAGTCCTGGTCCTTAGATTTCTGGAAATGTGGCCCCCAAAACAATTTTGTTAAATATTCCTGCCTTTAACAATTAATACAATGCCATTGTTGTTTTAGAGCTATAAAAGGTTGGAACACACTCTATTAACGGTAAATAACATTTCTATCTGTTGTTTAAAATGCTTTGGAAGACATAGTAGCATACATGATATTCTCAAACTGTTATAATCAATAGTTTAGTTCATTAAGGATCCCCATTAGTCTACACCGCAGTGGCGACTATTCTTCCTGGGGTCCAGGCAAAAAACATCACATAATAAATAACATATTGTAATATGAAAAAAGCAACAAAAAAATAACTTGGAGTTTACATAATGTTGCAATAGTAAAAACGGCTAAAATGGCTTACAATATACCCATTAGTGTACCAAAGACAACATTCTAAGTGACGAAAAAGTACCATATTGAATAAAATATGTAGTACATACAAAATGAAGATAATATCAATATAAAAACGACAACCAGAAACAAGAATGAATTCAAGCAAAAAATAAGCCAAAAGAAGACAAATGGTCAATAAGGATTCAATCTTATGGACAATTAGTTACTAATGACTTGGTGGTGGACATTTTTCCAACATGTGCACCAAATTTCATTAAAACTGAGCTAAATATCCCAAAAGTAGTGGGGGCTTTAAGCTATGTGAGAATTGTCAAGTCAATTTGACTCCTGCAGTATAATATTGGGGTTTGGTAACCGTGCCACTATGTGGTCTATTTGTCAGAAAAATGTTAACACTGGCAACAGTCAGGGTGCATGTGTAGTCTAATCTTCACACCTATCCTTCAACCATAACCAATATAAAATGTTTGAATAAACCCTTTAAGTAAATGCAATTGTCATCCTTGTTCTTCTGTCCACTATAGGTTTTTCTGCGACTGTGGCGCAGGGACGCTGTCAAATCCTTGTACATTAGCCGGAGAGCCGACGCACGACACAGACACACTGTACGACTCGGCACCTCCTATAGAGTCTAATACGCTGCAGCACAACTGAGCTCAAAACCCTCAAGTGTCCTGTTGCGCCTTAACAATGGACGCTTTGGACCACTGCAGAGGAGGAAACCCAAACAAATACAGACTCTCACAGAGCATTTACAGTGACTAAAAAAACAGACTTGGACATACAATGCCTCGCCTTTTTTTCCCCCCTTAATTTTATAAAAAACAAGTTACAGTAACAGGAGAGCTGAGGAGCAGGTGGTTGAGGAAAGAAAACAATGACAACCACCAGCGTGGCTCATCAGCTTTGGAGAAAAAAAAAATGCAGTCATGTACAAAGTTGTGGTGAAAAGAGGCTGCGTTGTAAAGAAGGCCCGTGCAGGCCGCAATGCTTCCATCAGTGGGTGGCCCAGCTGCTCGCTCAATACGTATGAGGAAAAATGACCTAGCACTTCAGCTTTTTTTCACTCAACACAATTGATTTGATTTTAATGCTTTTTGTGTAGTTTTGTATTTTCATGCAAAAATCTTACTGTACTTGAATGTCTTTATTTTATTAAATGTTTTATTTTTTGTTTTATTATATCCCAGAATTGCTGTAAGTATACTCATGTCGCAGTATCTAACTTCTTTCTGTGAAAGAGATGAGGGAAACACTTTAATGGTTTCTCCTGCAACACTTGTCTTTTTTTTATTCTAAGGAACTGTTGAAATGTTATATACTTATAGTATTTGTTGGACTTGATAGTCTGCTCTTTTCTTTTCAAACTTAAAACGTGACTGTTTCATGTTAAAAGGTACAGAATCTAAAATACATGACCAAAATCCTTATTTCCACAAGACATAGCAGCTTCAAGATATTGTTGCTACCGAATCAGGTCCTATGAATTCTGTTTTTATTTGCCAATGTTGCAGGAGAACCTTATAGGCTTTTACTCCACTGAAGCTGAGACAAGTATTTTACACACAGCGCTATATGGCTTCATTATACCCTTCCCCTCCCCCATTCATGTGTACTGGTGATTGTGGGTTCTCATTCAGACTGAAATGTATGCATGTATCATAACATCTAGACTTAATATATTGTGAAGTATTCAATAACCGTTATGTAGGCTCTAGTTTGAATTAAAAGGGTTTAATTTCCTAGGTGAAACATTGTCCTTTTTTAAAAAAAATAAACTTTATTGGATCATGGCAGTAGTGTTTTTTCTGAACTGAAGGTACAGTCGAACCAGGCCATTCATACCACCGAACATGGAGTACAAAAACAATTGGTCACTTTCCTTAACTACAGTGTGTGGATCATCTCAGCAAGTGCAGCAAAGTGGGATTTGTCCAGTGTGGAGTCTTCTGCAAACTGGCACAGCTTCCTGTAAGAGCAAAGCAGAAGTCAGTGTGGACTTGATGAACAAAAATACCCCAATCAACAACTTACTTGAAGAGTCTGAGGCTGATGGTGTTCTTCTCAAACTCTCTGGCCTTTCTGTGCCCCGACTGGATCACCTCCTCTGGAAGGCTGGCGAGGCGAGCGGCGTTGAAGCCGTAGCTTTTGGGGCAGGCGCCAGAGATGAACTTGTACAGGAACGTGATGGTCTCTTGACTGGGATCCTCGCACTCGTTCTCCACCATGCACGCCTGAATGCAGAGCACGCAGGGATTGCGCTCGGACGGGGAAATTGATAGCAAAAGATCCTCTTCAACAGCAGATTGAATGTGACAAATGACCGTACCATGTGACCCAAGCGCACTGCGGGGTTGTTGGCGTAGTCCTCCACCAGTGAGTGGTAGTGCGTGGAGAAGAGCGTGCGGCAGCGGATCTTCTCAGCAAGCTCTTTCACAACGGCGCAGGCGATAGCCGTTCCGTCATATGTGGCCGTGCCTCTTCCTGCAGACATCAACGTTACTCAAACACTCAGCAACAGTGCAATGCAGTGCAGTGAACGTCTACCTAATTCATCCAGAAGCACAAGTGAGTGTTTGGTGGCGTGGTGCAGGATGCAGGCGGTCTCGCTCAGTTCAACAAAGAAGGTGCTCTCTCCTACAAGAAACAAAATGAAGATATTTTATATGTTTTTTAAAAGGGGAACATTATCACCAGACCTATGTAAGCGTCAATATATACCTTGATGTTGCAAAAAAAAGACCATATATTTTTTTAACCGATTTCCGAACTCTAAATGGGTGAATTTTGGCGAATTAAACGCCTTTCTATTATTCGCTCTCGGAGCGATGACGTCACATCGGGAAGCAATCCGCCATTTTCTCAAACACATTACAAACACAGAGTCAAATCAGCTCAGTTTTTTTCCGTTTTTTCAACTGTTTTCCGTACCTTGGAGACATCATGCCTCGTCGGTGTGTTGTCGGAGGGTGTAACAACACGAACAGGGACGGATTCAAGTTGCACCAGTGGCCCAAAGATGCGAAAGTGGCAAGAAATTGGACGTTTGTTCCGCACACTTTACCGACAAAAGCTATGCTACGACAGAGATGGCAAGAAGGTGTGGATATCCTGCGACACTCAAAGCAGATGCATTTCCAACTGGACTGGACAGATCAGCTTTCAGGAAAAGAGCGCGGATGAGGGTATGTCTACAGAATATATAAATTGATGAAAACTGGGCTGTCTGCACTCTCAAAGTGCATGTTGTTGCCAAATGTATTTCATATGCTGTAAACCTAGTTCATAGTTGTTAGTTTCCTTTAATGCCAAACAAACACATACCAATCGTTGGTTAGAAGGCGATCGCCGAATTCGTCCTCGCTTTCTCCCGTGTCGCTGGCTGTCGTGACGTTTTCGTCGGTTTCGCTTGCATACGGTTCAAACCGATATGGCTCAATAGCTTCAGTTTCTTCTTCAATTTCGTTTTCGCTACCTGCCTCCACACTACAACCATCTGTTTCAATACATGCGTAATCTGTTGAATCGCTTAAGCCGCTGAAATCCGAGTCTGAATCCGAGCTAATGTCGCTATTCCTTGCTGTTCTATGCGCCATGTTTGTTTGTATCGGCATCACTATGTGACGTCCTAGGAAAATGGATGGGTGTATATAACGATGGTTAAAATCAGGCACTTTGAAGCTTTTTTTTTTAGGGATATTGCGTGATGGGAAACATTTTGAAAAAAAACTTCAAAAAATAAAATAAGCCACTGGGAACTGATTTTTAATGGTTTTAACCCCTCTGAAATTGTGATAATGTTCCCCTTTAAAGATATTTATCTGACCACAGAACTTTCCTCCAGAAGGTTTTATCTTCGTCCATGTGATGTCAGATGAAACAAAAATTTTGCCGTTTGGCCACAATACCCAGCAATATGTTTGGAGGAGAAAAGGTGAGGCCTGTAATCCCAGGAACACCAAACCTACCGTCAAGCATGGCGGTGGTAGTATTATGCCCTGGGCCTGTTTTGCTGCCAATGGAACTGGTGCTTTAAATGGGACAATGAAAAAGGAGGATTACCTCCAAATTCTAAAATCATCAGCCTGGAGGTTGGGTGTTCCAACAGCACAATGACCCCAGACACACGTCAAAAGTGGTAAAGGAATGGCTAAATCAGGCTAGAATTAAGGTTTTAGAATGGCCTTCCCAAAGTCCTGACTTAAACGTGTGTACAATGCTGAAGAAACAAGTCCATGTCAGAAAACCAACAAATTTAGCGGAACTGCACCGATTTTGTCAAGAAGAGTGGTCAAAAATTCAACCAGAAGCTTGTGGATGGCTACCAAAAGTGCCTTATTGCAGTGAAACTTGCCAGGGGACATGTAACCAAATATTAACATTGCTGTATTTTGACCCAGCAGATTTGGTCACATTTTCAGTAGACCCATAATAAATTCATAAAAGAACCAAACTTCATGAATGTTTTTTGTGACCAACAATTATGTGCTGCAATCACTCTATCACAAAAAAATTGGAAATTATTGGAAACTCAAGACAGCCATGACATTATGTTCTTTACAAGTGTATGTACACTTTTGACCACGACTGTAAGTAATGGCACTATAAAAGCAGGAGTGAGTTTGCCTTACCAGCCATGATACGATCCGAAGCGCCCAGGCGAGTGAAGACTCGGTCGACCGGCGTGAAGCGCAGACTCTCGGCGGGGACAAAGCAGCCCAGCTGAGCGAGCACGATCACGAGTCCACACTGTCTCATGAGAGTCGACTTCCCGCCCATGTTGGGCCCCGTAACCAGGACACAAGAGGCATGGCGATGACTCTGCTCCTCGGGTTCCTCGCTGCTGCTGCTGCTGCAGCCGATGTAGACGTCGTTCGGGATGAAGTCGTCGCCAAAGAAAGTCTTGGTGACGCACGGGTGGCGGGAACCGACGAGATCGAGGAAAGGCGCTACCTGTTCCTCGCCATCTGGGAGGGCCACCTGCGGCCTGGTCATTGGTCCATCTCCCCCCTGACTGTAGCGTGACAAAGCCAGCAGCACATCTGGAAACAAATCATTACTGTGTTTACATTTTTTTTAACTGTGATTTCCCCGACTTCCTTTGTGCAGGGTGGTTATCTTTTCAAACTTGCATCACATTAATCAATCATGGCAGACTTCATAGAACCATTCCCCACGCAGGAACTTTCCCATTTACCCAGGTACCGTATTTCCTTGAATTGCCGCCGGGTATATAGTATGCGCATGCCTCGATTTACCACCGGGTCAAACTCGTTTCGCAAAATAATTAGCGTATGCCTAGAACAGGGGTAGAGAACCTATGGCTCTGCTTTTGAAGACTGCATCTGGCTCTCAGATAAATCTTAGCTGACATTGCTTAACACCATAAGTACTGAATAATTCCGCTGGTAATCAGTGTTAAAAATAACGTTCAAAATATAAAACATTCTCATGCATTCTAATCCATCAAGTCGCATTAAAGGTTTTATTTATTATTGGTTAGCTTCAGAATAACAATGTTATTAAAAAGAATAAGAGACTTATTACCGTATTTTCCGCACTATTAGCCGCACCTAAAAACCACAAATTTACTCAAAAGCTGACAGTGCGGCTTATAACCCGGTGCGCTTTTTATATGGATTAATATTAAGATTCATTTTCATAAAGTTTCGGTCTCGCAACTACGGTAAACAGCCGCCATCTTTTTTCCCCGTAGAAGAGGAAGTGCTTCTTCTTCTACGCAAGCAACCGCCAAGGTAAGCACCCGCCCCCATAGAACAGGAAGCGCTTCTTCTTCTACTGTAAGCAACCACCCGCCCGCGTAGAAGAAGAAGAAGCGCGCGGATATTACGTTTCATTTCCTTTGTGTGTTTACATCTGTAAAGACCACAAAATGGCTCCTACTAAGCGACAGGTTTCCAAGACGCAATCTCTCCATCCGCACACGGACTACTATTTCACAGCAACTGCCTAAAGACTTTCAAGAAAAGCTGGCTACTTTCCGTGCATATTGTAAAAACAAGATAGCTGAAAAAAAGATCCGGCCAGAGAACATTATCAACATGGACGAGGTTCCACTGACTTTTGATATTCCTGTGAACCGCACTGTGGATACAACGGGAGCACGTACGGTGAATATTCGCACCACAGGGAATGAGAAGTCATCCTTCACTGTGGTTCTAGCTTGCCATGCTAATGGCCAGAAACTTCCACCCATGGTGATATTCAAAAGGAAGACCTTGCCAAAAGAGACCTTTCCAGCCGGCATCATCATAAAAGCTAACTCGAAAGGATGGATGGATGAAAAAAAGATGAGCGAGTGGTTAAGGTAAGTTTACGCGAAGAGGCCGGGTGGCTTTTTTCACGCAGCTCCGTCCATGTTGATATACGACTCCATGCGCGCCCACATCACGCTGGTTTTTAATATATTATTAAAGTTTGACTGACCTATCTGACTGTTTTTTTGACATTCCTTTAGCGCAGTTAGATGCGGCTTATAACACGGGGCGGCTTATAGGTGGACAAAGTTTTGAAATATGCCGTTCATTGAAGGCGCGGCTTATAACCCAGGGCGCCTTATGGTGCGGAAAATACGGTACACTCTAAAAATGTTGGTCGCATTTAGTTGTATTCAGTGTTAAAAAAATATTATATGGCTCTCACGGATATATATTTGGCTTTCATGGCTCTCTCAGCCAAAATGGTTCCCGACCCCTGGCCTAGAATTACCGCCGGGTAAGTCACGTACCTACTACGTTTTTAGCGTTATCTTCTCTCTGGCCTCACGGATGTTGTTTACATTGATTTATAATGTTTGTTATTACAATCCTAGTTAAGAATTAAAGTAGCATGTTTTATTTTCAATTTGTTTTTCATGCATTTTTACATACAGACAAATGCGTACGTAATTGTTGAATGACCCCTTGTAAAAAATAAAGAGTGTCACGTTATAATTGCCTTTTCAGACCCAAACAAAAAGAACTCCCGGGATGATTCATTGTGCTTTAAATTTTATTGCGGCATTAAGCGATGTCATGATTATCCTTACATCACACTCAAATTTATAAGCGCATGCCTAAATTTACCGCATCCCTTTGGTAAGCGCCGGAGTGAGAAGAGGTTTCTACCAAAAACTACCCGGGTAAATAAAGTTCAACCAGGAACTAATTTGGTCCGTAATCGCTCGGTGGGAGTTTGGAAAGTTTCTGCAGGATGCTGTTGAAAGCGCATTGGTTGAACATAGGCAGGGCATTTCTAAAATTTCAGCTGCCATTAGAGTTTACGAGGACACATTTCGTGTTTCCACGGACTGTTCAGGTATTGCACAGCGTGTTTACGTCAGATCATGCGCCCACTGCACTGCACAACACCGCTCTTTTAAATACGCTTGAGTTTAGAAAACTTTTTTGTCGACATAACTCCCAATGGCAGAGGCCGCAGAAAGCAGTGGACATGAGCCATAGCAAAACGAGGGTATTAAGTAGCGACAAAAGTTGTCTGGATAGTGTGTACCACGGGGCACTGAGATTCATCACCAACAGCGCTCCCCTTACTCACCATTGTGTGTTATACTCAATGGTTAACTGGACATCTTTATGTGCTCGACGCCTCAATCATTGGTATGTTTTCATCTACAAAACCATTCTGGGTATCACTCCATCTTATCTGTCTTGTCTTTTAACAAAGAAACAAGGAAGTCACAATCTTCGTTCAATGAATGTTCTGCAATTTGTCGTCCCCAAAGTAAGAACTGAACTGGGCAAGAAAGCATTTAGGTTTTCAGCACCGAAGGCTTGGAATAACCTACAATTGAATATTAAACTTCAAACCCTAGTTACGTTGAATTAGTTTAAAGCTTCTGTGAAAGGACTGCAGTCTACCTTGTCTGTATGCACATGTGTCATGTGAGCAAGTTTTAATGTTGTAAATGTGATGTTTTTTGTATTTGTTTACTGTTTTTAATGTAACCTTGCTGCTGCCCTCTTGGCCAGGTCTCCCTTGGAAAAGAGATCTTTGATCTCAATGGGATTTTACCTGGTTAAATAAAGGCTAATAATAATAATTATTGAGGTGTGGGAACACTTCACACTAAAATGGAAGGAAAAGGCAGTAGTAAGCAAACATTGCTAAGTGCAACTCGCATACCACAATAGCACAAGTTCAAGGCTGTAACACCTGTCCAGAAAGCATCCGATTTGAGGGACGTCCGGAGGCGAGGTAAGTCATCTATTATCAAATATAAACGCAAAAGTTGTGTTAGTAAAATAAATAATATTCATTATGATAACCAGGATGTGTTCTCTCACTCCCGCAAAGTCATCAAATGCCGCCAAAAGGTGTTGAAAACTAAACGCTATCTGAGCTGTCGTGTTCAATTAGCCTTTCATTAGTAACCACGCAAAAGTAGCCGTGCAAAGTTATTCGGGTTATTCAAGTCATGCAACCACATGCTACTTGGATAGCTTGCACTAGGGCTGGGCGATATGGCCTTTTTTAAATATTGAGATATTTTAAGGCCATATCACGATACACGATATATATCTCGATATTTTGCCTTAGCCTTGAATGAACACTTGATGCATATAATCACAGCAGTATGATGATTCTATGTGTCTACATTAAAACATTCTTCTTCATACTGCATTAATATATGCTACTTTTAAACTTTCATGCAGAGAAGGAAATCACAACAAAAAAAAAATCAAAATTTTTTTCATACGGTGTTGATCTGGAAATGTTTGCCTCGGCATTTTGATGGTGTGGACGTGTGGCACCGAACGGAGATATTGACGTGCGGAGTAAGCCCTCTTCATTGTCTAGCGGGTGACTTTTCAAACGATGCTACATATTAGCAGTGTAGCCGAGTGTCCTGGGTTCGCCTATACAGTGTACTTATCTAATAAAATAATAAACGGTAGAGATTAGAGCAGGTTCGGTAGCCACCGCTTCTTTAATGTCAACATCACACACCTCCTTCCACAACCACACACACCCTACGTCACAGCCCTACGGCAACAACTCTGGAGGGACAAAACTCCTCCACCTTACCTAACACACTCCGGTAACTTGGGACACCCTGAACTGTTTGATACAGCAGTAATGCTACTTTTTATAGCAACGCTTTTGCCCCACACTTGACAAATTACGGTTGTCTGTTCGACATCTTCCCACTTGAAGCCAAACCACCGCCAGACGATGGACCCCCTGCTGTTTTTCTTGGGAATTAATTATTCCTTCATTTGTTACCAGATTCGCACCTTCTTTCTCTTGTATTAGCGCTCGCACCGCTCCGCTAGCATCACAGCTAACGTTAGCCATGCTGCTACCTCTCTGCTCGGGGAGGGCGTATACGTATGTGACGTATGTCGTGACAGTATGTGACGTATGTAAGAAGGTGTGCTTGTCTGTCTGTGAGAAGCAGAGACAGGAAAGAGTGAGGAAAGCCTGTAGTGTACGGTAATGCCCGCAGCTAAAAGCAACTGTGTGAGAACGTATACTCGATATCACGATATAGTCATTTTCTATATCGCACAGAGACAAACCCGCGATATATCACGTATATAGATATATCGCCCAGCCCTAGCTTGCACTTGCACCCACATTAGTTTCTGTAGAATGTAAGCACTCTAAGTCCTTGTTCACAGTGGTAGCACTTGTGTGCCAAGTTCCGGTCAGCCATATTGGTTCTGAATATGAAGTTGCACATTTCAAATGCAGTATTTAAAAGGCACTACCTAATCCACTTTTTATCTTTGAGATAATGAAAACTGTTTGTTTTATTTTTAATACTAAGAATATATTTTTGTTTTAACTTTCTCAGCGAATATTCATTTTGAACTAATTTTATATATATTTGTTTTCATCTCAAACAAGTTATGATGACAAAATGAACATTGATTACTATTTTGCATGCAATGAATGCAGTGAACTGTATTGCATTCTTAAAATGTAAAACTGTTGTCATTATTAAGTGGTTTGTCTTTTTATACTGTTTACGCATTGTTGGCAGGTTAAAAACAGCTCAGCGGATTAGCGTGGAGAAACCAACGTTTAAACGGCACCGTATAATAATAATCAAAATGTTTGTTTATGCGGTCACACCACACAGCACATAGGGCTGTGAGCGCACCTGTTTTTATTAGCACATACAAATTGGCACAATCAACCACGGACGCATTTCAGCTGTGCGTGTCAGCCTTCAATAATGAAAACAGGCGTTTAGGATATCAAAGACAATTAGGCCAAACAATAATTGAGGGCAAGTCTTAACATGTATATCCATCCATCCATCCATTTTCTACCGCTTATTCCCTTCGGGGTCGCGGGGGGCGCTGGAGCCTATCTCAGCTACAATCGGGCGGAAGGCGGGGTACACCCTGGACAAGTCGCCACCTCATCGCAGGGCCAACAGAGATAGACAGACAACATGAATAATTAAACCTTAATCAAGCAAAAATATGATTTATTCGATTACTCGATTAATCTATTGGGATATTCAATAGAATATTCGATTACTAAAATATTTGATAGCTGCAGCTCTAATTAAATGTGATCGTAAATGTAACCGTTCGTACATATACTTACATCATGTATATAAAACCGTAATGGAAGTGTTTGGATAATTCTTAAAGGGCTTTGTAGGCAGAATTGAGCGGCTCCCATAGGCTCCGTTTAAGCTGACTTCTGATCGCATTTATTTAATTTTTTGAATGCATTAAAAAAAATTACATCCATGGTCATGTCTCTCATAATGATAGGCTAAATTCCAAAAAAAAGTGCAGTTCCCCTTTAAAAGGCACACAGACACAAGTCACATTATTGTCTCGTGGCATTTGCTATGACCTTTCTCAACCATTGTGCATATCCACCATTTTTGTTATGACAACGCTACAGGTGGGAAAATAGACTTAATAAATCTTTATTTTTACAAGTGTGAAATTTCATAAATCCACCGTTTTCCTTTTTCCAGTATCGATAAAGTCAATCGATTCCCTTTTTAAACAATCTTGGATCGATATCTTTTTCTTGGGAGGTGAACTTGAAAATTTAGGTATAAAAATTGATCTATCAATATATCGATCAATTGTTGCACCCCTTTTTTTGGAGCATCTGTGTGAAGAACGCCGATTAGTGGAACACTCTTGCAATGTTTTTTCTTTGTATTTTGCTTACTTACACTTAAGTGAGATAAACCTGACCTGGTATTTTCTGTTTATTTACATCAGAAACAGACTTATTGGCCAAGTATGTTTAACACACAAGGAATTGGACTTGGTAGACTGTGCGCTCTTTCTTCAATGCGCTAAACAAAGAAAAACGCAACAACTATGAGAGAGCGCAGTACCGTGGCGACAAGTTATTAATGTAGAAATATACTGTACTACTCATCTGTACGTCATCAACCTGATTTGTGAAATGTGGTGGAAAGGCAAACTACAAAGTTCAGTAACTAAAGTTTTCAGCAACATTAAGTTCCTTAATATTTGTTGGATGGGGGAACTATTGATGTCTTTGGATTGGGGAACTATTGATGTCAAGTGTGCCCGAGCCCAGTAATCAAATCAAATCAAGACAGCCAATGTAAGTAAACTTTAAGTCTGCAAAGTTATCAGTCTAAATATTGTGAAAATGTTAGAAAAAAATTCAATACCAAGCACGGCCATGCACTCCACTGAAGTCTTCCAGTCGCTGTAGTTCTTGTCAAAGTTGTAGAACAGCCTCCTCATGCAGTCTTTCAGGGCAGCGTCTCTCTTCTCCTCAAAGCCTTGCAACTCGTAGAAGAGCTGCTCAGTTTCCTTTGTAACGTAACGTTTCCAGCCTTTCTTTGTCGACTTCACCTCATACTCCTCCGGGATATTTCTCTCCGAGACACTGTCGGGCACCTCCATCTGATAGCGGTTTCTCCCTGTGCCCCAGTAGGCCATGTTTTTACACCCAAGTCTTTTCTTCTGTCTGTCCAGGTAATCCTGTAGCTTTTGTTCGCTACTCTTGATGTCCGTCAGAGCCTGGTCATACTCCGGGTCGAAGCCTTCCTTTGGGGTGATGACGCCCGTGGTGCGAGCTTTCTTGTGGTCAAAGGCGGTTTCCCAGCGCTTGAGTTCAGCAGAGAGATCTGGAAAGACGCCCTTGCTGTTGTCGCTCTTAAGACTGACCACTTGGTGGAGTAATGTAGATTGTAAATCACCAACGACGGACGTGAAGACGTTGATAATATCTTGCATAGTTTGGAAACCTTCAAGAGCTGAAAGAAAGTCTGCTATTTTCCGCTTGCTGTAGGTGACCTCCTCGTAGAGAACTGCCCTGCTGTCTGGGTGGTCATGTCCCTTTAAAGGTGTGCCAATGCTATGAATCTTACTCAGGAGACGCTCCAAGTCAGGTAGCTTCTTGAGCAAGTCGGAAACTTCAGAAACTTGAGTTTGAGCACCCATGAGGTCTTCTATTGCATCCAGTCTATCCAGGATGGATTTGGGGTTACATAGAGGAGCACAGAGCCATTGCTTGAGCAGACGCTTGCCAAATGGGCTGCAGCAAGTGTCCAAGCGCTCCAACAATGTCCCTTCTGTCCCCCCAGAGCCGTTCTGAAATATTTCAAGATTTGCCAGAGTCACCCCATCCAAGACCATGCGCTGGCAAGTCTGAGCAAAGAAGCTTGTCTGTCCGGCAGATTTCTCCATTTCAACATCAACAGGGGTGTACTCTTTAAAGTTGGCCATGGAGAGCAGCTCCTGATCTACCAGACACTTCTTCAGGTAGAAGATGCATCCACCAAATGACGACAGTGCCAACTCGTAGCCCTCCTTTGGGGTAAGACCCAGTGAATCACTCTCAGAGGTCATTGTCTTTAGAAGAGCTGGTAGGAAATGTCTCCCTGTCTTGTGGTCCTTCCCTGCACTTTCTCTGAAGTAGTCTTCTTCTGAAAGGGTCTTTAGGGCCTTCTGAGCATCCCAAAACTGCGTGCCTGCATTTAATCCTTCCTGCAGTGCGGAGGACAGAGAGGCCTTGAGTATTTTGCGTGTTTCAACAGATGGATTCCCCTTTTCGAAAAGCACCTCAGCGGGTGCAAAGTGGGCTATGAGGGTGCGCAGACGTGAACAGTGGCGGTCATCGGAGAACTGGCCGACATGGAAGTAGCCCACAGAGGTATCTACAAAGCAGACGCCATAGCTACGACAACATCCACCTTTTCCTTCGTCTTCCATCTTCTCCTTTACACTCAGCAGAAACTTGCTCTGACTCTCTGCAGGAGTACCGTCCAACACGCTATAGGTTTGGGTGCCTCGTGTTATGATCCTGCACACCTCTCTTTTCACCACTCGGTCAAACTTGGTGGGCTTAACCAGGGTCTTACAACGTGCTTCCATCATCTCTGGGGTTTCAGTCTGCTCCACACGAGCCACCTTGTAGCCCTTCTGGACCAGTACATTGGAGAAGCGTGCAAAACCAATCTCTGGAAAACCCGAGTGTGCCCACGTGCCTTTCATGAAAGTCAGTCCTAGCTCATTGACTCCGATCACGGCATCCATGTGGTAAAGCTCATAGAACTTCCCCACCTTGTAGAAAATGACTGTGTCAAACATCTCGGATTTGATAAGCCACCACTGACGCATGCCAGGAGTGACTCTGTTGAGGAAGTCTTCTGGCACATACAGACTTGTAGGGTCGTAATCGTCCTCAGACACTCGTCGTCTTTTCCCGTCTTTCCTCCTGTGATCCTGCAGCCACTCCAGCTTCTCATGGTCCCAATTGGTGGCTCCTTCACTTGTGCCTGACCCACTGGCCTGACTTTCAAAACTGTCAGGGGCAGAAAAGGCAGACAAACGGGACTTTGTGTCGGCCTTGAGAGGTGCTGGGGCTCGTTTTGGCACATGAGAGGGGGTACTAGATATCTTTGACTTCGCTATGGCAGGCTTGTCTGCGGGACGCTTACGCTTCACAGGTTTAACAGGACTGTCTAGCTCAGACTCGTGTTCACTGTCCTTTTCTTCAGCCTCACTGCTAACTGTGCTTTCTTCCTCTTCATCCTCGCTGCTGCTTGCGGCTTGCTCAGGTTTGAATTCGTCACCGGATGCCTCGCTGTCCGAGGCCACAACAATCCGGCGTCGCTTAGCCTTGTTTCCATTGGAACGGGTCGAACGTTGACTGACCTTTGATGACTTAGATTCTTCATTTTCTTGATTGTCATCGCTGACGTCGTCATCAGTCACAGTCGATTTGTCAAGCTGATGAAATAAACGTACACATTTAATTACTATATGTACTAAATGAAAAAATAGCATGACTGTCATATACTCATAAGTACTTTACATTCAACTAGATAACACCTAGAATTACATTAGACAAACTTTATTGATCCACAAGGGAAATTGTTCCATACAGTAGCTCAGTTACAAAGGATGGAAAGGATAATGCACACAAGGGCACAAAAAGAGGATGAAAACAAAAAGGTATAAAGTAGACTAAAAATGTACCATAGTAGTAATATAAAATATAACATATGTAATATTTAAATATTATATACACAATATATACTGATATATTATATTATTATAGACAAGCCTCTTTCTTTAAAGGGCCCCTCTAATGCTGACAACATTGGCACTTATTCCATAGTTATGGACCTAAAAATAATGTAATTCGGTAAAATTCCTCCAAAAAAAATAGTGATTTTAGTCCAGAAATGTAGATTCTTTAATATGTTTTTGCTCATAATAATAACCATATCAGTTTTGAGGTAATCATGGAGCACCGCAACAAAAAACATGCAATTAAGCGATAAAAAAAACTAACATTTTAAATGCCTTTATCCACACTGTCATTACGGGAAATTGGCTTCAGTTCTGTAGATGACGTTACACCAAGAGGGGGCGGCATATTACGTCTGGCATTGGAAAGGGGTCCTTCCAAGTCTTTAGTTATCTATCGATTAACTCAAAAACTAATTGATATTATGGGAAATGACTGCGGATTCAGTTTCAGGACCAAAACTAACTTGTTAGTGAATTTTCATTCAGATGGATGCTGTGGTTCCCTTAAACCCCAGTTATTTGCCGAATGATTTATTGATCACTATTATATTTAAATGAGCATCACAACAACTCCTCTGTTTGCTAAATTGCCCAAAATTTTTCAGTTGTGTCTTTGTGTCATAGTTGGGGTATCAATGATGTGTGTGTGTTCTTGTGATAGGAAAATAAGCTCTGACAAGCTTGCGTAAAGGTAATTCTGCGCCACCAGCTGGTTTGTATGTAAAAATATAAGTCTTATTCTGACTTTTCTCAAGAAAAAACAATAGCATCATATAATCAAGTCAAAGTCATACATGAAGTCAAAAATTGTTGGCCTTTTTGTTTTGTCCTTAAAGACAAGAGCTTTTAGAAATATTCTGCAACAGGTGAAAACTTAGACTTTAGCGCTTGTGTGTGGGCGAGGAACACTGAGCTTTGTAATAATAGTGTGAAATTCAACAACAACAAAAAAACATTATCTAATAAAATGTGTAACAGATTGTGTTTAATAAACATGAACCAACCTTATTTTGTTTAATGGGCTATTACATCAAAATATTAATTCATCTGGTCTACCGAGCCCGATGTACATTTTTAAAATAACACTAAAAAATAATGTACTTCTAAAACCTCACTGTATTAATAAATTCAGGTGTCTGAATCTTTATGTAAGATTTTTTTGAAAAGCCGACTGTACAGGCGTAGATCTTTGTGATCTCAGAGATAGGAAGATATACATTTAACAAAATATTGTGTAATTGTGGTGTAAGTGTTCACCTCCATTTCTTCTTCTTCCTCCTCCTCCTCCTCCTCATCTGAGGCATCTGTGCTGAGTGGAATCTTCAATCTTTTCTCTGGGCTTTCGAACATAACTTTGTCTGCAAGATCCATTGCACGGCGTATTTCAGGCTTTCCACTGAAAAAACCCCCACCGGTTTTAGCGTCGCTGCTGTCGGAACCTGCAACATAAAAACACTCATGAATATCTCCTTAACGAAAGAGGACAAGAGAATAATAATTAAAAAGATACCTTGGTACTCTCTGACGTATTTAACGCTGACCCATCCCCGAGTAGGTGGATCATCAAAGAAATGGACATGCATGCGCTGAGCCTGACCACGGCCTCGCATCTGCTGTCCAGTCAGAGGCTGGGGTACTACCATGCATGGCCACCAAGGGTGCCCCTCCAACTTTGCCCACACAAGAGCACCAGCGCTAAATGAGCATTTGAGGCCGCTGAAAGTAAAAATAATGAGTATTTATTTTTAATGCAACAAATAGCTCTAATATTCCAGTGTTTCTTAACATTGTTGTTATGGTTTTTTATTTTTATTTTATTTTTTTTGTCATAAAGAAATACAATCATGTGTGCCTACAGACTGTATCCCTGCAGACTGTATTGATCTATATTGATGTATCATGTATATAGTGTTTTTTATGTTGATTTAATAAAAAAAAATAAAAAAATTTTTTTTTTAATTTCTTGTGCGGCCCGGTACCAATCGGTCCACGGACCGGTACCGGGCCGCGGTTCGGTGGTTGGGGACCACTGCATTAGAGCTATTAAATTTTTTGTATTTAGTGTATTCGATTCTGTAACTAGTGCTTGGACCCCACTGTACGCAATATCTGAAGAGCATGGAAAAAAGCATTTCGCTGTGGTGTACTCTGCATGTGACGAATAAAACTTGAAACTTGAAATAGCAATAAATACTAATAATAATGATTTCAAAGCAAGTTATCCATCAAATTGTACAATGTAAAAGTAGCAATAGATTTCACGGTCAAATTGTGAAATTTACTGTGCTTTTTACAGCATTTTTGTCTAAATAAAAAAACGGTACTTTTTTACTGTAATTAACTGTGGTGCCGTTTTGGCATTTACAGTAACACATAAAAAAAATCTACAGTTGTTGATTTATCGTGAAAACAGAACAAACTGGCAGCTCAGGTGCCAAATGTTACTGTAAAATTGCTGTTTTTGTTTACAGAAAAAAAAAGAAGTAAATTTTACAGTAAAACTCTGGCAACTGAGCTGCCTTTTTTTTTTAAATCATAAAAACAGTACTGTTTTTCCATTTACAGTAATATACACTACATTTTGAGGTGAAATTATTGCAACTTCCATCCATCCATCTTCATCCGCTTAACCGAGGTCGGGTCGCGGGGGCAGCAGCCTAAGCAGGGACGCCCAAACTTCTCTCTTCCCAGCCACTTCGTCCAGCTCCTCCCGGGAGATCCCGAGGCGTTCCCTGGCCAGCCGGGAGAGAAAGTCTTCCCAATGTGTCCTGGGTCTTACCCGTGGCCTCCTACCGGTCGGACGTGCCCGAAACACCTCCCTGGGGAGGCGTTCGGGTGGCATACTGACCAGATGCCCGGACCACCTCATCTGGCTCCTCTTGATGTGGAGGAACAGATGCTTTACTTTGAGCTTCTCCCGGATGATAGAGCTTCTCACCCTATCTCTAAGTGAAAGCCCCGCCACCCGGCAGAGGAAGCTCATTTAGGCCACTTGTACCCGTGATCTTGTCCTTTCGGTCATAATCCAAAGCTCATGACCGTAGGTGAGGATGGGAACGTAGATCGACCGGTAAATTGAGAGCTTTGCCTTCCAGCTCAGCTTCTTCTTCACCACAACGGACCGATACAGCATCCGCCGCACCGATCCGCCTGTCGATCTCACGATCCACTCTTCCCTCACTCGTGGACAAGACTCCGAGGTACTTGAAGTCCTCCACTTGGGGCAGGGTCTCCTCCCCAACCCGCAGATGGCACTCCACCCTTTTCCAACTTACATTTCAGTTTAAAAAAAATCTACTAATAAAATTTGAGATGTCCGATAAAATCGGACTGCCGATATTATCGGCCGATAAATGCTTTAAAATGTAATATCCGAAATTATCGGTATCGTTTTCAAAAAGTAAAATGTATGACTTTTTAAAACGCCGCTGTACGGAGTGGTACACGGACGTAGGGAGAAGTACAGAGCACCAATAAACCTGACAAAGGCACTGCCTTTGCATGCCGGCCCAATCACATGATATCTACGGCTTTTCACACACACAAGTGAATGCCATGCATACTTGGTCAACAGCCATACAGGTCACACTAAGGGTGGCCGAATAAACAACTTTAACACTGTTACAAATATGCGCCACACTGTGAACCCACACCAAACAAGAATGACAAACACATTTCAGGAGAACATCCGCACCGTAACACAAAAGAACAAATACCCAGAACCCCTTGCAGCACTAACTCTTCCGGGACTCTACAATATACACCCCCGCTACCCCCTTACCTCCCCACCTCAACCTCCTTATGCTCTCTCAGGGAGAGCATGTCCCAAATTCCAAGCTGCTGTTTTGAGGCATGTTAAAAAAAATAATGCACTTTGTGACTTCAATAATAAATATGGCAGTGCCATGTTGGCATTTTTTTCCCATTACTTGAGTTGATTTATTTTGGAAAACCTTGTTACATTGTTTAATGCATCCAAAATTAGGCATAATAATGTGTTAATTCCACGACTGTATATATCGGTGTCGGTTGATATCGGAATCGGTAATTAAGAGTTGGACGATATCGGCAAAAAAGTCATTATCGGACATCTCTAAATAAAATGCATTAAAAATTGTGTAATAATAGTATTCACTGATAGAAGTGGCCCTATAGGGGTCAAACATAACTGCAGTGTGGCCCTCAGTGAAAACCACTTTGACACCGCTGGCCTAAAGAGACCAATCAGTGTAGAAAATGGATGGATGGCGGACTTAATAACAAGTGACCAAAGGTAGGGATGATACCAACAAGTCAGACATGTTGGAAATAGTTTCAATAAATGTCACTTTGATGTGACATGTCAGGACGAGATGAAGCTTCATTGACTTTCTGACCAAGGGTTTATTAGTAGTTTATTACAATTATTAATTCGAGCCACACGTGCATTTTAGAGGTATTACGTACACAACAGGAAGTAGATTTCTCCTAACAATGTCAGCTTTAACTCACGTATCCTTGGCTGTTGACACCTTGTCGCCGAACAGCTTGTTGAATCCTCCTTTGGCTTTTTTTAAGGCACCTTTCGACTTGACTTTGGTGGCCTTGCTCGACGGTAGTTTAGCCTCTTCTTTCGGAGACGAGTTGGACTTGTCGACGGACGACGGCAGGTCAGCCTCGACCGGGTGAGCATTGGGCTTCGGCTTGGGTGCCGACGGTGGAGACTTGGTGAAGAAATTGAAAAGTGAGCTTTGCTTCGCCATGACAGACCTTTAATGTCGAGTAGTTGTGGCTAACTGAGTTGACTATGGCTGCCGACGCCACCTAAAAAAAAAGCTCTCTCTTCGCGGGAAACAAACGCGGGCTGCGAGGAGGGCGGGGTTACGAGTGTCAGCCAATGACGAGCGAGTAATGGGCAGCCAGGAAGTCACGTGACGCAGGCATCATCTTGAGCGGAAGGGCGCTAGTTTAAGGGTAGTGGTCAAAGAGTAGAACTGCAAACATGGCGTCTGTCTTGTGTTGCCATCATAGCAACATCTTCTTGAGACCCAAGTCGTGTAAGTTTGTTCTTTATAAGGGTCTGGGGTTCACACTTTTGTTCAAACTTCAAATAAAAAAAGAAGAATACAAGCTATAGAGCTATGGAGAGGATATCCAGTGTTTTCCAGAGATACGTCATTTATAGGGTAGTAAAGTATTCACAGCGCTTTACTTTTACCCAGTTTTTTTCCTAGTATGTTACAGCCTTATTTCAAAATTTAATAAATTAAATTTTGTTCTCAAAATTATACAGACCCCATGAAGAATTTTTTTTTTCCAAATCTGCGAATGTGTTAAAAAAAAAAAAAAAAAAAAAAAAAAAGCACATAGTGGCCAGACGGAAGCTATTTCTTATTAAAAAGTTTGCCAACATTCCCTGGTTTGAATCAAATAATCAGAGTGCTTCACTTTTTCCACATTTTGTTGAATTAATTTTTGTCCACAAAATTCTACACACAATACCCCATAATGACAATGTAATTTTTTTATTTGCAAATTTATAAAATATAAAAAAATCACATACATAAGTAAGTACTCAAAGCCTTTGGTCAATACTTTGTTGATGCACCTTTGGCAACAATTTCAGGCTGCAGTCTTTTTTTAATATGATGCCACAAGCTTGGCACACCTATCTTTGGGCAGTTTCGCCCATTATTCTTTGCAGCATGTCTCAAGCTCCATCCGCCAGGCATCTTGTTTGTAGTAAACAGGCGCCGCTCATCACCAATATCATCCCTGCAGTGAAGCATGATAGTGGTAGCATCATGCTGTGGGGATGTTTTTGAACCGCAGGGACTTGGAGACAAGTCAGGATGGAGGGAAATATTAATACAGCAATGTACAGAGACATCCTTGATGAAAACCAACACTTCCCATCCAACCTGATGGAGCTTGAGACATGCTGCGAAGAGGAATGAGCGAAACTGCCCGAAAATAGGTGTGCCAAGCTTGTGGCATCCTATTAAAAAAGACTGCAGCTTGAAATTGCTGCCAAAAGTGCATCAACAAAGTATTGAGCAAAGGCTGTGAATACTTACTTATGTATGTGATTTTTTGATAATTAATACATTTTCAAATATATTAAAAAAAATGTACATTGTCATTATGGGGTATTGTGTGTATAATTTTGAGGACAACAATGAATTTACTCAGCTTTGAAATAAGGCTGTAACATAACAAAATGTGGATGCACACTATGTCCAATAAAATAAGGAATCAATGTCTTTCTGAAATGCGCCATACTCATGCTCAATGCCTCCCCGGCACAAGATAAGACAGTTATTCTCTTCTCTTTATCCACTTACAGTATTGGGATTTTAAAAGCAGGGATTGTTTTTAACAAGGTTGTCAATCAATAGTTTGAGGTAGTTTTGGTGACAAGTAAACCGAAATAGTGGCGATACTGAACAACAATGTCTTCTGTGGTGTATCTGAGAGCTCAACTTAAGAGTGTTTTATGCTTGTGTTATGTTATAAGTTGCAACCCAAAAATAGAGTTACAAGCATCCCTGCCATTTGTTAACTATTATTGTCACAGTGAAACCCGTAAGCTCCGACCAAAATATCTGGTCTTTCTTCTAGAGATTGACATAACTTAGTTTTTTTCAACCAAGATGAGGAAGAAAGTGAATTTGAAGGACTGTGCTGAAAAGAAAAAGTGGATGATATTCCATCCATCCATCCATTTCTACCGCTTGTCCCTCTCGGTGTACGCGGGGGGTGCTGGAGCCTATCCCAGCTGGACTCGGGCGGAAGGCGGGGGAACAACCTGGACAAGTCGTCACCTCATCGCAGGGCCAACACAACTGGACAATTCATTGAGTTAAAAAATGAATCACCAAAAACATAACCCAGCATGTCGCCAACTTGGCGAAGCAATTCGAGCATATCACTGCGAGTCTGCACCATACAGAAGCCAAATGAGTTGATAACGTCAGCCAATGATATTAGATCTAAAAGGCGTACATGCAATCATGAAAATATTGAAAAGCTGCGCTCCCACATACATACACAAATACAGTACATATTTACCTACCTAATGTTCGTACATCCACACGCACATTCAATATACAAACATACACATACACATACTGTACATATACATTCACTGTACAAACACATATACACATTCTGTACATATACATTCATTGTACAAACACATATACACATTCTGTACATATACAAGTACATATGCATACTTACACTCATGCACATAATCACGTTTCATCAAACATATATTAACGTTGTTGCCCTAGGGTAAACTGGGTGTAACACATGGCACACTGACAAAGCTTAACCTATTGTGACTATAACAATCTACAAGGTTAATGTAGGTTGCTTCTCTTTCTCCCCCTCCATTTTTCTGCATTCTTTCGTATCTCAAGTTATCATTACGTATATGTATTGTTGCATTTAAACAACTGTATTGTTGATAATAAAGGTAAATTATTGGTATTGTTCATTATCAATAGCGCTATTTCTATTGGTATTTGTATTGATCCATTTGTAGTGTAATAATGCTCATTGTCATTTCTGTATTATTTTTTATTTTTCGCTAACTGCTTATTTGCTATTACTTTTACCATCATATTTGTACATGTCATATTTGCTGATGTTGCTCTATTGTTGTTGTTGTTGTTGTTTTTGTCTCTCTGTCTAATCCCCCTCTTGTCCCCACAATTTCCCCCTCTGTCTTCTTTTTTTTCTCTTTCTATCCCCTCCTGCTCCGGCCCGGCTGCACTAAATGATAATATAAATACATTTAATAAAGTCAAATACAAATAAGGCAACAAGAGAAGTATCCTACACTTCTCTTTTGTAAAGTAAATCTGAACAGCCGACATGGGCATCTACATCAACTATATGATTTGCCTAAGAAGCTGGACAGGACAAAAAAAAAAAAAAAAAAAAAAAAAGAAAAGAAAAGCTGCTGATGGTGTGTTTGATAGAGAAGCAGCTGGAAGGAGATACCATGAAAGTTCTCTCTCTAAGGTAAATGCTGTACATTATTATTACATAGTAAAACTACTATAGTTGTTTGCAGCACATTCTAATGTACTGTTTTTATACAATATTTGTTATCGAAAAGTTACTTTCTCTTTTTATAAAGCAGGTTACATGTTAAAATTGTGCTGTTTTGGGGGGGCAAGCACCAAATAAAGATACAAGTGTTTTGAGTTAAGAGCTCTTTCACATAAAAAATGAAGCTTGCCAGCAGGCACAAGACATTAAAACAACGTTAAGAACTTGTTGAATTAGGTCCTGTTGTTGAGCAACTTAAACCTGATGTTGGAACAACATACTTTTTGACAACGTTCATTCAATGTCAGGTTTTGACGTTGATTTGACCATTGAAATTTGGTCATTTTAACGTGGATCCAACGTTAGACTCAATTTACAAATGCAATTATTTTGCAACATTGTTTTTTAAGTCAGTTTCAAAGGACATGTATGTTATATCAACGTTGTATCAATGTCTGGTGCCTGCTGGGTTGTAAGTTGAGGTACTATTACAGTCGAATTCGATACACTTTTGGGAGGTGCACGTCAAGGTGTAGCAAAGGGGAGCTTTAACTACTAATATACTTTTGTATGTACAGGGATGAATAAATGAATTTATAAAAACAGAGCTATAAACTGCTTTACATTAAATCCTTTGATTGTTTCAGAAACATGTCTTCTTTCTCTCATCAAAACTGTAGAAAAGATGATAGATGAAGTATGAAAATAAAAAGCAGATAAAATGTTTGTTGATCTCTGGAGCATAAATCAGCAGATTTTATTTTGTTATAAAACCAGCACTTTTAACAAGGGCTGTCAAATAAAAAATAAATTAAAAAAATCAGATGGATCACATTTTAGAAGTTTGAGTAATTAATTTATTTTTGGAGAAGACCCCAATAATTTTACACAAATGCATTGTTATTGTGAGAATGTCATCCTCATTTTTGTACTATGCATTGATCGGATCACTGACCATATAGCGGTTAAGGTAAAAGAGCTTTCACAGTCAAAATAAATTGCATGATTAATCTAAGTGTGTTCATGATTAATGCACTTTTTTTGAATAATCACATGAGGTAACTCATGAATTTTGACAGCCCTAATTTGAACATTTATTTTAAACTGCACTCAAACAGTATGTTATATAATAGTCATATTTTACCACAAACTATTAACCACCTCCTTTATTCTTCATTAAAGCACAGTATGTTTAAATGATTTCATAACCAAAAAAACAAATTCTATCCATAACATTTATGATCAAATAGAATCCAGCACCCCCCGCGACCCCGAAAGTGACAAGCGGTAGAAAATGGATGGATAGAAGAAAGCCATTTTTTAACTGTACTAATAGTCAGTTTCCAGTAGAGGGCAGCAGAATAAATACATTAAATATATAAATACACTTACTGCACCTGACTTAAAACATTAAACTAGTCAGGGCAGCCCCCTGCTCAGTTGGAGCCCTAAACACAATTTTACATTGAGCTCCCACCCCCTTTTTTTTTAATTCACGTGAAACAATTTTAATACTTTTTCAATTAAACTTGAATTTAATTCTGTTTTGTACAAAAACACAATCATGCGAAATAAATGATTCCATAATTATTTTCTTTAGTGCAAAATAACAACCTAAACATAATTAAATGATACATCACCAGCTGTGACGGCGTGGCGCGGTTGGGAGAGTGGCCGTGCCAGCAACCTGAGGGTTCCTGGTTCAATCCTCAGCTGCTACCAACCTAGTCATGTCCGTTGTGTCCTTGAGCAACACACTTCACCCTTGCTCCTGATGGGTCGTGGTTAGGGCCTTGCATGGCAGCTCCCGCCATCAGTGTGTGAATGGGTGAATGTGGAAATAGTGTCAGAGCGCTTTGAGTACCTTGAAGGTAGAAAAGTGCTATACAAGTATAACCCATTTACCATGACACTAGTACAAGTGTTTCCAAGCCCGGCACTAACACTAAAATTAATGTTTTTGGGGAAATTTGCCTTTTATCAATGATGGCGCAGTAAGGGGCTACAAATACTGTTGCAATACAATTTCATATGAAGCTACCTGTCATTCAGTGATTGACATTTTACTTGCGCTTCTGCACGCAAAACGGGACCCTACACAGCACATGTTCTGCTCATTGGGAGGGGCTGCCATGACTACAGTATTAGTCAACTTGGGAATTGTTGACGGGGGATTTTAGGTGGCACAGTGAGCCTCCCCTTAGAGGCTTTTGTGTTTAGGTTTCTGCTTGCTTCAGATTCTATTTACTGTCATCCATACGGACTGAAAGTCAACAGCATTTGCCGTTGATACATGTAAAATTAGCAAGTTTTGAAAAATATGTCATGCTCGTTGTTGTAGGGTTGTCACGATACCAACATTTTGGTACCGGTACCACAATGTATTTCGATACTTTTCGAGACTTTTTTTTACATTCAATTAGGGTTGTACGGTATGCCGGTATAAGTATAGTACCGTGATACTAATGAATCATATTCAGTACTATTCCACCTCTGAAAAGTACCGATCCGCCATCCCCCGTCGTCGTCACGTCGTGACATTGCTGGTTTACGAGCAGAGGAGCATGTTCGGTAACGCATAATCACGGAGTACTTACAAACAGACAGTGTGTAGACAGAAAAGGGAGAACGGACACATTTTGACTTAAAAACTAAAGATAAAGGTGAAGTTATAACACTGAAACGCCCACCGGAAGGGATGCTTTAAGACATGGCTAGCTAGCTAGCGGCTAAAGTGCAGCCCCAGTCGGCAGTGTTTTAGCTACTTCTAAATCACTAATCCTCGCCTCCATGGCGACAAATAAAGTAAGTTTCTTACAAGTATCATCCCTGCAGGACGAGGAATAGATAAACATGCTTCACTACACACCGTAGCTCACCGGCGTCAAAATGTAAACAAACACCATTGGTGAATCTACACCTAACATCCACTGTAATGATACCAAGTATAGGAACGTATCTAGTCGATACTACTATGATTACGTCGATATTTTTGCCATCACAGCATCTTCTTTTGTTTAAAAAAAATTATATTATGTTTATAAACTCAGGAAATATGTCCTTGGACACTGGGACTTTAAATATAACCAATGTATGGTCCTGTAACTACTTGGTATCGGATCGATACCCAAATTTGTGGTATCTTCCAAAACTAATGTAAAGCATCCAGACAACAGAAGATTATTACATTTTAACAGAAGTGTAGATAGAACATGTTAAAAAAGAAAATAAGCAGATATTAACAGTAAATGAACAAGTAGATTAATAATTCATTTTCTACTACTTGTGCTTAATATTTTGACAAAATAACCGAATGGAAAATGACTAAATTAGAAGCCTTTTTTCTGCTTACTTATTAATAAAAGACAAGTTGTCTTGTATGTTCACTATTTTATTTAAGGACAAACATATGTTTAATGTATCCTAAGATTTTTTGTTAAAATAAAGCCAATAATGCAATTTTTTTGTGGTCCACTTTATTTAGAAAAGTATCAAAAAGTACCGAAAAGTATTGAAATAATTTTGGTACCGGTACCAAAATATTGGTATCGGGACAACACTACAGTAAAGATATGTTTCTTATTGCAATCAAGTAATAGTTTTGTCATAAAATAAGATAGTGAACATTCTAGACAACTACTCTTTTAGTAGTAAATAAACAAAAAAAGACTCCTAATTCAGCTGTGTCACATTGTGTCATTTCCCATTCTATTGTTTTGTCAAAATTATGAGGGACAAGCGGTAGAAAAATGATTCATCTACTTGTTCATTTACTGTTAATATCTGCTTACTTTTGGTTTTAACCTGTTCTATCTACTCTTCTGTTAAAACGTAATAAGCATTACTTTGTTGGTTGGGTACTTTACATTAGTTTTAGGTGATTCTACACATTTATTTATCATTTATCCAATACCAAGTAGTTACAGGATCATATTCATCATAATTACAGTTCTCCTGTGTCCAAGGACATATTCCCAGACATTATAAACAATAAAAAGATGACAAAACATTTTGACAATAAAAAAGTATTGATATAATCGTTGTAGTTACAGCGTTTGCACTTGGTATCATTACAATCGATGTATGAACCCATTTGTTTACATTAAGTAGCGCCAGCTTGCTGTGAGCAGTGAGTTATGTTATCCTTCTGCGGTGCATACTGCAGCATATTTAGCTATTCCTTGTCCTGCAGGGATGATACTGTCCTGCAGGGATGATACTTGTAATAAATGTAGTTTATTTGTCGCCATGGAGGCAAGGATTAGTGAATGAGAAATAGCTAATGCATAAAGTAGCGGATGCATGTTAGCCGCTAGCTGTGTTTTAAAGCACTTCTTGTCGAGCGGCGCTTCAGTGTGTAGCTTCACATTTATTGTTGTTTTTAGCTAAAATGCGTTCATTCTGCCCCTTATGTCACCACATCGTGTCTGCTTGTAAGTACTCCGTATGTGTGCGTTGCAGAACATGCACCTCTGCTCTAGCAATGTCACAACGTGACGACGGCGCGCCGTAATGTCCGTAAAAAAAAAAAGTACCGGTATTATTCAGAGGCAGTATATTACCGTTTTTAACTCATAAGTACCGCGTTACTTTATTAGGACCGGTATACTGTACCATATCTAAGTTATTGTGTTAAAATATAGCAAAATAACTACAAAAGTACCCTTCATTCACTAACTGTTACAAAAGAGGTCAGTTAGAATATTACAAGTACCTAAGGTTGGATATGGAGAACATTTAAACCCTTTATTTATTCAATCAAAAATATTGAAATTAAACGATATAGTGAATTTGCATACAGCTAAAATTATGCACAAAGCAAACTATAAACTGCTACTCAAGAATGTGCAACAATTCTTCTCAACAAAAGAGGAAAAATATAAGCTTAGGGAAAAATGTAATTTAAAACATGTGTATGCAAGTATAACACTTAAGACCTTTAGCATATCAGTATGTGGAATTAAATTATGGGATGGATGAGGCAAAAAAGTCAAACAAAGTACTAATATGATCCAGTTTACAAGCGTTTACAAAGTACAAAGAAGAAAAATCTTGATAAACATTTTACATTTAGAAAACAAGATTACTTGACTATTTATTTATTTAAATTTTTTTTTAATTGTATTATTTATGTAGTAAATTGTGTACAGATCGAGAACAGGAAGTGAATACATATGTTAGTAATTGCTGTGAAGTGGAAAAGGGGTTTTCCTTTTCGAACATGTTGAAATAAGAAACTGTGATGTATCATGTTTTTAACTGTAGGCATGTTCAAAATAAACTTAAACCATAAACCATGTTTTCTTTGCTTTTCTCAAGGTGTTACATCTCCCGTGAAGTCTACTGGCACCTCCGACTATGAAAAACCCTGCACGAAAACACAACAAACAGTATGTATTTTTATCTAATATAATGTTCTTATTTTTCTTTCACAATTAGTGACTTTTTACCATGGGGTGGTGAGTAAGGGCTTAATAACAGGCAAGTCTCCACCTCCATTTAAATATATGGCATGTGGTTTGAGGGTGATAGAAAGAACTTAATTAGGAAAGCATTAGGGCACCTTTACGCAGACGTTGTTTGAGGAGATTGCATTTGGAAACAAAGTGAGAGGACCCAAAGTCTTATATCTCACTGCTTTCATTGTTGGCGTAAACATTCATTGACTGCCTTATGTCACACAAAAACAAAGACTGCTAATTAATTGTACACAGATTGAAGAACACAGCTGCTTGTGTTTTTGTTTTCTAAAGACCCCAGTTACTCACTGTATTTACTCCCGACACAAAATAAATACTAAGTGCTGGCTGAGTTTTTTTGGCATAGTGTATGCTGGTGGGTATAATAGATAAAGACATATCCAATGTAGTCTCAATGGAGTGTCATAATAGAGATAGTTGTTTATGGGGGATACGCTGACCCCGAGTACACATATTTTAATGAGCAATTGAGCAAAAACAGCAACTTTTACAGTCTGGCATCATCATGTCTTCTTCTTCTAGTGTCTGCTGTGACAGTGATAAAGCCGACGCCACAGTCCAGTGCAACCAAGGTCGACTTGTCACTTCCCGCAGTCGGTGTTAAACAAATTCATGTCAAGTGTTTCCGTGCTCCCTTCAGGGGCATCGACTCAGACAAGAGGGATTGTTGAGACTGGGGAGCATTGCACACCAGGCAGCATTAGGTAATTAGGCCCAGAGCACATATATCTTCATTAGACACACCTGATTTATAAGAAGCAGGTATACTGTAAGCAAGACGAGGGCCTTGGGTGATATTAAAAGTGTTCATCAAGTTGCACGAGGAAAAATGTGAGTGCCAATACACACATCAGCTTGCATCATGAATTAGATATGGAGAAGGTTATTTACGGCACTCCCACACTCATTTGCATATAATGCAGAGTAAAGGCGATGTTACCTTGTTGGAGCTTTTGGCTCATTCTTTGCCTCTTTTAGCATCCTGAAAAGCATTATTGTATTTTACGGACTATAAGGCGCACTTAAAATCCTTTTTTTTTCTCTCAAAACCTGCGCCTTATAACCCGGTGCGCCTAATGTACAGAATTATTTTGGTTGTGCTTACCGACCTCGGAGCTATTTTATTTGGTACATGGGGAAATTATAAGTGTGACCAGTAGATGGCAGTCACACATAAAATATACATGAAGACTGCAATATCATGGCAGTCACACATAAGAGATATGCAACATGACTCAAGTAAACAACACCAAAATTGTATATGTTCCATTGAAAATATAGAACATTACACACGGTGCTCAAAAAGCTATCAAAATGTTTAGTATGACTTTGGTAAGCTATGAAGCCGCACCGCTTGATGGATTGTACTGTCCTTCAACATGCGAGTATCATTATGGTGTGTGTATAAGGTAAGACATTATCTGGCGTTTTGTTTCGCAATATTATGCAAAACAACTTTTCTTACTTTCTGGTACCTGCTGATTTGTATTTGGGATCTGCATAAATCCTGAAAAATTGCACGCGTCCACCTTTGTAGTCAGTGCCGACACCGTAGTCGATAAGCTTCTTCTTTTTCTCTATCTTCTTGTTATGGGACATTCATCCTGCGCTGTTGCCATTTCTAATATAAAGTAGTGTAAAGTTCTTACTTATATCTGCCATGAAAGTGCTAAAACATACCAGTGTAGTTAGTTTACATAATTCACCCAAGGAACTTTAGTTATTAGAGAGTTCCGGTTGAACGTTTTTTTCACGGAACACATTTCTGGCGGATGAGGAGATGCTGCTCCGTTATTCATTTAAGTAAAGTCTAAATGTCATTAAAACAATTAGCTCCATCTTTTGACACTTCTTCCACTCCCGTCCTTGCATGCTATACCGCTACAACAAAGATGACTGAGAAAAGATGCTGCCGAAGGTGAGCCACGTAAATAAGACCGCCCACAAAACAGCGCATCCGGAAGCGACTGTCAGAAAACGGCTTGAAGATGATCTGTAAAACTGATCTATATTGATATATAATGTAGGAACCAGAAATATTAATAACAGAAAGAAACAACACTTTTGTGCGAATGAGTGTGAATGAGTGTAAATGGGGGAGGGAGGTTTTTTGGGTTGGTGCACTAATTGTAAGTGTATCTTGTGTTTTTTATGTTGATTATATATATATATGTATAATTTTTTTTTTAATTTCTTGTGCGGCCCGGTACCAATCGATCCACGGACCAGTACTGGGCCGTAGCCCAGTGGTTGGAGACCACTGATGTAGACCACAAGGAAGTGTATTACATTTAGAAAAAAAAAGAAAAAAAAAAAGACTCCTTTAATTCACCCTATAATCCGGTGCGCCTTATATATGAAAAAAGATTAAAAATAGACCGTTCATCGGCAGTGCGCCTTATAATCCGGTGTGCCCTATGGTCTGGAAAATACGGTACATTATTATTACATTACTTAGTAAAACTACTATAGTTGTTTGCAGTACATTCTATTGTACTGTTATTATACAATATTTATTATCGAAAAGTTACTTTCTCTTTTTAAAAAGTATGTTACATGTTAAAATGTGCTCTCTGAGTCCGGTGCGCCCTATGGTCCGGAAAATACGGTACATCCTAGTTTATTATAGTGCCGAGGTCGTTCGATTGCTCTGGACTAGCTGGTGGGGCCCAATGAGATGGGGCAGCGTGGCTCAGATGATAGAGCGTCTGTGTCTGCAACTTGAGGGTTACAGGTTCGACTCCAGCTTTTGCCATTCTAGTCAGTCATTGCGTCCTTGGGCAAGACACTTCGCCCACTTTGCTCACACTGATGTGTGACCGTGAATGAAGGCCAAATCGTATTTTTTCGAAAACACATTTTTTTTCCGGCTGACTGTTTGCACTGCAAGTAAAATGTGATCCATATCAGACTCCAACAGAAACATGCACGGGCCCCAATGTGGCCCTAAAGTGGCCTCGGTGTCACTTGTAGTAGTAGTAGTTCATTAAAGTGGAAACAAAGGAAGTTGACCGGTTTTCGTAAATAAACAAGGAAGTCGCTTCAACTACTACAAAATAAAATAAAAAGTCGCCACACCTTTAAAATGTACGGAGCCCCTAAAGGTACATGGGGGAATTTTTTTTTTTTATAATTCTTTTTTATCTTTTAATTTTTTTTAGACATGTATCTCGTGTTTAGTTTTTTTTTAAAATTCAAGACAAAGTTAGTAGTTTTTTTTACTGGTGCACAAAATGAACCGTGCATGAACATCACCTTGTTCAAAGAACAAAACCAACATGCATGAACTCACAACAAATTACACACCTGCAAATCAGTGTGACTTCGGCTGTTGCCGTATCCGTAATCATCATCATCGGCGGTCACTCGAACGAGTATGACGATCCTCCTGGTAGGGGTGTATCTCTACCCTTTACGTGACTTTGTTTTACGTGGGGAGACTGGTGCACAGATTGTCACCACACGATCCTTGACAGAATCGGGTCAGGGTCCAGTGGCATGGAGTCCAAGACGTTGAGGTCTTCACTGTATCCCTGGCTAGGGGGCAGTCAGGTACTAGGCCTTTGCCAAGGGCCACCTGGGGTAACAGTAGTAAAGGGGTTAACCTCCTAGTGCCCCAAGACCCCATAGAGGAGCCTCCACTGCCGGATGCACTTTAACGTCATGCCCAGGACGTATCCATAATACGCCGATAGGGAGAAGTTTTTATTTACATGATGAGTCTGATGTGTGACCTCCGCGGCGGAGGCTCTGCCGAACTCCTGAGGCCTACTCACCGAACCCAGGTTAAGAACCACTGCTTTAGGGGCTCCGTAAAAATCAGTGTTTTATTACATATTACACGAAAATAAATTAAGGTAATGTAATGTATAAATAACCCACAAACCTCCCCAAATACAGACAGCATATTAAGTACCCCACCATGGAGCTAACACACTTGACCACTGCTTCACAACAATAAAAGATTCTTATCGCTGTCTGATTCACCTTATCCCGACCTACAGGCAGCTGATAAAAACAGTTAAGCCTGTATTAAGGACTGCGAAGAGATGGTCAAAATGAATCAAAGCAGCAGTACAGACCTACTTTGATTGTATAGACTGGAGTGTCTTTGAAATTGCATCAGAAAATCTGGACAAACTCATTGACACTGTGACATAATACATCGGCTTGACCCTCTGCATATACAACAACAAGCCCTGGTTTACACCTCAGCTTAGGAAGCTGCGTCAGGCCAAGTAGGACTTCGACAGGAGTTGGTACTGGGTCCTGTTCAAGGTCCAGGGTATCTAAAAAGGGAGCTACACTGAGAAGCTAAAACAAAGCTTCTCAGCTAAGGACCCCTCAGCAGATTAGAAAGGCCTGTGAGAGGTCAAACTACAGGAAACTCACACCCAACCCTGCAGGTAACAGCAGACTGGCTGAGGACCTGAACAACTTCTACTGCAGGTTTTCACAACCATCATGACAACACCCAGTCGCTGCCCTCCCTGCTGCCCCCTTAACCCCGACCCCATTTTCCCCTGGGCCCCACCTGCGATCTGTACGATCTGTGAAAAGGATGTGTGCCAGCTCTTTAAAAAAACAAAAGATAAGAAAGTCTCCAGAACCAGACAGAGTGTCAGCTTTCTGCCCGAGAGTCTGTGCTGAGCAGCTGGCCTCAATCTTCACGCAGATCTTCAACTCATGACTGGAGCTGTGGGAAGTGCCCTCTTGCTTCAAAAGTGCCACCATCATCCAAGTCCTAAAGAAACCTGCTATCACAGGACTCAATGACTACAGACCTGTAGCCCTGAGGTCTGCGGTCGTGAAGTCCTTTAAGAGACTGAATGACATCACAGGCCCCCTGCAGTTTGTCCGTCGGACAACCAGGTTGGTGGAGCATGCAGTCGACATGGGACTGAAGCCCATCCTGCATCACCTCGACTCCCCAGGGACCTACGCTAGGATCCTGTTTGTGGACTACAGCTCCAGATTTGACACCATCATCCCGGCTATCCTGTGCCGTAAATTCACCTAGCACACAGTGCCAGCCTCCACCTGTGCATCACAATCTTCCTAACTGATAAGAGGCAGCAGATAAGGCGGGGTAACATCACATCCAACATCCGGACAATCAGCACAGGCGCCACGAAGGGGTGTGTTTTCTCTTTACTGTTTTTCTCCCTTTATACCAATGACTGCACCTCAGGGGATTTGTCTGTGAAACTCTTGAAGTTTGGAGACGACCCCACCATCATCGGTGTTATACAAGTTTGCCTACAGACAGGAGGTTGAACAGCTAGCTCTCTGGTGCTGTCAGAGCCATATGGAGCTGAACTCGCTCAAAACTGTGGAGATGACAGTGGACTTCAGAAAAAACACCCCCTCTCAATCTCCTGTCATCATTCTGAACCGCACAGTCTTTACTGTGGACTCTTTCAGGTTCCTGTAGTTCACAATCTCACGGGACCTGACGTGGCCCTCCCACATAGACACAGTCAGAAAAAAGGCACAGCAGAGGTAGTACTTCCTGCGCCAGGCCAAGAAGTTCAACCTGCCCCATGCAGGAACTGCTCATCATGTTCTACACATCATTCAGTCTGTCCTGTGCACCTCCATCACCATCTGGTTTGGATCTGCAACCAAGCTGGACAGACACAGACTACAACGGACAATTAGGACTATAGAAAACATCATCGGTGTCGACCGTCCCCCCATTCCAGGGTCAGCAAACGGGCAGCTAGGATCACTGCAGACCCCTCAAACCCTGATCACAAACTGTTTAAACCCCTACCCTACGGCAGGCGTTAGAAATCACTTTACGCCAAAACAACCGGTCATAAATTCCTTTCCTCAGGCTTATCCTGATGAATGCTGGGAAATAACTAATCTGTCACTGTGAATGTACTAACTCATGTTCACGTCATCATCTTTATGCTTTGCTCTATTCACCACTGTACGATTATTTATTAGCCTTCTACATATTAGTTATTTAAGTACGTGTTTCTATTTTTAGTTAATCGTTTATATAACATTTCTATAGTGAACAACAAGAGATCACAATCTACGAAGTCCTTGTGTGTTAAACATACTTGGCCAATAAAGCTGATTCTGATTCTGATAAGCAAACTCGTTTAACATAAAAATTTTGGTAAAAAACATACAGTATCTTGTTGGTCAAAAATAATTTTTGACCTTGATTTCAGTGATTTATTTTTGTTTCAACTCTCCGAATGGACTGGCCTGTCTCCTGGTACAGTATCTTCTCGACACTCTTGACACCCTGTTGAACCTGAGTCACTTCTCTGTGCTTTTGATACATCCTTTAAACTACCATGTGTGGCGAGGGCACTGGAAAAATACAAAAACCTTCCTATCCTAATAATAACCTCTTGTGTCCGCCTGTTGTCTGTCCCATTTGCACAACAGCAGGCTGAAATTAATTCACAATCGTTATTGCTTTTTAACAGGACTGTCTAGTATCCCACACGTGTGATTGACTTGGAGTTACACTGTCATGATTAGGTGATTATATTTGAGAGCAGAGGTTTTTGATGGCTCATATCCTCATCGTCATGTTTATATCGGTTTTTAGTGACCCTAAGGTATTTCTCTCTTGCAGCATCATAGTACACTTCTAATGAGGAGTGTACATCAGGCTCTGCATGGCACTGTTGGGACTGTAAAGGGAGAAAACATATAAAACATCAACACCCCACTCTACTCTGCCACACAAATCTAGCCTCTTTGTTGACCATCATTTTAGCTTCATAAAACAATTGTTGTGATTCATTAGGCCGAAATAAACTAATTGATGACATTCTAGCAACCAATCTTCTCATGAAACCTGACTTCAACACCACATGTGACTAACACTTAGTCACATATTAATTCCAGTGCCATAGCAGAGGCCGTTCCTGACCGTGCAGCCAGAGGCATATTTAGTCATTTGGGGGCCCAAGACAAACCGAGTCATTGGGTAATAATGTATCATGTTGTTAGAAACTACCATGCGAGTTGCACAATAAAAGGGCCCTATTAGACAAAAACAACTTTTCTTACCTATTGGTACCTGTTTTTATTAGGGATCTGCATAGTCCCGAAAATGTGAAATGAAACCGTGGTGGCATTGCGGAGATACCGTCAATTGTGAACTATAAGCCGCTACTTTTTTCCTACACTTTGAACTCTGCGGCTTATAAAACGGTGCTGCTAATTTATGGATTTTCTTCGCTGACAGCCTTAATGCAGAGAGTTTTCCTAAAACACATGCAAAGGCACTGAAATGGTGTGTTATAGTTTGTGCTACGATGCCATATTTTTCACGAGTTGGCTCACTGCTGGGTGAATGTCTAGAGTGATTCGTGCTTTTTAAAGCTTTGAACTAGAAGTACAAGTGCAGTCCGTAGTGTTTCCACTCGTACGGACTCTTCATTCATCACTCCCAGCAACGTTTGTAAGTTTTACAATATATCTAAAACAATTCTTATTTGCTAAACTGTTCCATGTGTGATGTCTGTTGGAATGTTTTCATGCATATTTGTACGTGCGATTGAACTGTAATGAAGCTAACGTCGTTAGTATTAGCAAACATCTCCAAAAGCCTCGCAATTGTAAACAAAGCAAAACTACACCTTAATAAAAATGTTGTCTGTACTTTATTATGTGCCTTGGTACTCCCACTGTGCTTACACATTGTGTTGAAGTGTGGGGAAATACTTACCAGAACACATTTAATCCTCTGATCAGATTACAGAAAAGAGCAGTGCGGATCATTCACAAGGTTGTTTTTCACAACATACTCATAATCTGTTTATGCAATCAAATTTGATGATCTTGTTCAATATAATACATCAATAATCTTATATACAGCATTTAATAAAGTATTACCGCTTAATCTACAATGTTTTTTATAACACCAGTGCGGGCTCATAACTTGAGAGGTTTTTGAATATTTTTTATTGCCGAGAGCTCAAACCACTCCTAAAGTTTTTGTGTGTCTCTATGCAGAGTAAAACTCTGGAACAAACAGGATTTACAACACAAGCAATGCCAAACTATTTATCTATTCAAATTGTTATACCAACATCGGATCTGGTTAAAATATAGAGATGAGGGTCTTTAATTTAACATTTAACAAATGTTCAATGTTTCCTGACCATCGTTGGTATATTGTCCATAACTATTTTTGGTATTGTTCATTCTTCTTACATTGTTGCTACAAATTATTGTTACAGTGTAATAATTATTTGTTACCTGTGGTAATGCCACCATGATATAACATTCCTATTATAATCCTTGAACAAAGTAACAAAGAAGCTCAATGTATTAATCACTGAATGGAGAACTGGGGTTGAGATAAAATATGTTATCTTCTTCCCACTTCCTTTCAGGCAAAACTGGATTAATATTATTATATGTTGTCTACCTTGTACTTTTTCTGTGTCTTTGCCTGAAAAAAATGAACTGAATATGTTAACACGTTTACAAGTGTCTGTGGTAGTATTATTAACTTAAAATGGCTTTCTTTTTGTATTGTTCAGCTGTTTTACAGACATTATTTGGAAACAATTAAGGTATAAACATTTATAAAAGACTTCTGAGTAAATAACTAATTTTACAATGTGTATATTTGCAGCTTATAGTCCAGTGCGGCTAATATGGGGAAAAATAGTTTTTTCTTCTAAAATTTAGTAGGTGCGGCTTATATACTGGCGCACTCTATAGTTTGGAAAATACGGTATTTATGAAACAATCTTACCGTCCTCCATACTTCCTCCCAACGAGCCATTTGGAATTTGCACAACTTTGTCAGCGGATTATCAGTCTATAGTAAACATATACCTAAAGTGCTGTGCGTGAGTCCGCCATTGTAGTCTGCACTGTCTTCATTAAGCGCCTTCTTTTTCTCTATCCTCTTGTTGTGGGGCACACTGGCTCGTACTTGTACGTGTATCCTCCGCTGTTGCCATTTCTACTACAAATTAGCATGTAAAATTATCTGTAAGTAGACTCCATGTTGTCAGGTTCTGTAGGTCTTGAACCCCAAGATGCAGAGATGGAAGGCGTAGCGCAGGTAAACCTGACTTTAATGTCAAAAGGAGCTAGTGCAACTGGGAAATGCACATACAGGGACCATGCAGTTGAATACAGGAAACAGAAAACGATCATCGAGCCCTGACTGGAGGGCGAGGCAGGCATAAATAGCAGCCGACTGATTGACAACAGGTGTGGCCAAGCTGCCAATCAGCGGCAGGTGAGGAAAAATAGCTCTCAGGGAGACAAGCAGGAAAAGGAACCCAACATAATAGCGCTACACAGGAAATAAACACAAACCAAGGAAACACAACGAGACGTTAATGTGACAGATCGTCACACATATGGAAGCGCATGAACTACAACATGGATGAAATTGGTCAAACATAATTCATGTACATTTTTGACCAAAGAACCACATATTATGTTATAAAAAAAAAAATCACAATATGACCCCTTCTAAGTTTGGCGAGCAGCGCAATAAGTACTGTGTAACATTTACATAACAAGTTTGGAACAATAATCAACATCTAATAAAGCCATTTTCCCTGAAAATGGCTTTAAAATTAGCACAGTTGGATGGAATGTGATGAGTAGTGCCATTATTGTGAAGGCCAGAAGTGGATGAATGGTGGGAGTAAGAGAGCTCTTGACAGCAGATTAAACTGTTGACAATAAAAAAAGTGCCTCTTCAGTTTCTGCCTAGCTGTCTACCTTTCTGCTGAGCTTGAACTATATCTTAATAGACCCTCTTAATAGTAGACTCTTTAAAGTGCTTCAATACTCACATATTTGTGATGAAAGGCGCCCGACTTAAACTACCAGTTTAGTGGAAAAATAAATGCTCTTTGTATGTTGAATTGTTTTTAATTTTATGCATTAAACTATATCCAATTATATTACCAAAGTATGTGAAAACATCGCCTAAATATCCACAAAATGCCAAAATTTTGGGCGGCCATTTTGAATATTACCTTCCAAATGCCTTCAATTAAATTCAAGTACTTTATTTATCCCTTAGGAACGTCAGGTGTGAAGTAGCGTCAGTGAACTGAGTCAACATCAATTACACGCTAAAACATTAGGCAACAAGACGAGTCTGTTGGAAGCTAAAATGTCAAGAATTTAAGTCCTCGAGTCTTTAATCGATGATACAACAAAATACAAGAGTCTATATTGCTAAAATGCCATGAGTTAATAATACAATACATCTACAATTAATCCATCAAACATAAACTAAAATGCCAAGAATTAATTACTATTAATGTGTCTGATTGTGGTGGGTACAAAGCTGGACATTGCTCTCTTAGTGCTGAATAAAAGTGACCTGTACCTGCAACTCGAGGGTGGTTGGCTTTACTGAGTGTGGAGTGTATGAGTCCTGTCAGTTGCATAATTGCATTAATTGCATAACTTTAAAGCCGACTCTTCTGTTGTAGATGTGTGAGAGTGGTTCCTGTTCCCGTCCAATAATTTTACTGCCAGGCTTGATGATCTTATTGAGTGTGTTCTGTGACTTGTGCTGAGAGCCCCTTACCAGGCTGTTATGTTGAATGTCGTAACTGACTGAGTGAACCATCTGTAAAAGGCAATTGCATCTGACTGATCAACCAGAAGTCTGCAGAGTTTTCTGAGGAAATTAAGACGTTGCAGATTAAGACATTTAGTAAAATGTTCTCACTGTTGACTTGGAATTTGAGTTTGTGATTAATTGTGGTTTCAAAGTATTCGTATGACTCAACTTGTTCTTTTGCGTCTTTGTTGATGTGTAGTGTATTGATGGTGTGTTGTTCCTTCCTAAAATCAATAACCAGTTCTCTGTTTTAGATGTATTGAGGTCGAGGCAGTTGTCTTTGCACCAATCAGTAAATGAGTCAATTTCTACTTGTAACTGTCCTTCAGTGTTAGTAGTGTCCATAATGACCGTCATCTGAATATTTTATGTATGGTATTCCAGGACGAGTGCTTCTGCAATCATTGGCGTATAATGTGTACAGTATTGGAGAGATGACGGATCCTCGTGGGGCTCCTGTAGAGATGGTAAGTGATGTGCTGAGAAGGCCAATGACCCTGACCCTTTGATGTCTTCCTGTTAAAAATGATAGGACCCAAGGAATCAGGTGTGGGTTAACCTAGATCTGAAGCAGCTTGCGTTCGATAGGATGAGGTTGAGGTTCCACAAACACCAGCCTGACAAGAGACTTGGGCTTCTGTGAGAATGACATATTTTCAAGTGTTCATTCTTAATCCATAGTCATGTTTAAAGCAGATAGTATTTTCCCATGTAGTGCGTCTTCTCGTGATCTCCTTGCTTTTATCTTATGTCCGCTAGTAAACTCTTTGTTTTGTTTTAAGGGGTCCCGTTGGTCGGCTCACAGAGCTGTTGTGGCAAATTCTTATCTGTTTTGAAGATGCAGCTGTGCTCCTTTCTGGGCAAGAGGGGCTGTTTTTGCTCTCCATAAGATGACTCTTTTTGTTTGGATTGAGACCTCTTTTTGCTGATGCTGTTGTCACGTTGTGAGGGCTGGTCTCCTAAAGCTTTAGTAAAACTTGGCCAAATACCATTCTGTCTCTGGGGTCATTCTTACTCAGAAGAGAATTTGGGATTGACCAGTGTGTTTATTCCCTGAGAGGAAGACGCGCAACACTTCTCAAGATGGGTGCAGACTCCATGTAGGAGTCTCAGCACAGCCTCATCCACTCCCCTGTGCTGCCCATAGGCAAACTGGAGTGGGTAAGCATGTGTGCCGGTATCACTTTGAAGGCGGTAGAGGACAGACTTCTCAAAAGCCTTCATGATCAGAGATGTTAGTGCAACAGGACGGGAATTTAAATTGCAGCTATTTGGCTATGCGAAATATGACTGAAAAATTCCAGATAGAGGGGGTGGACTATTCAGTTAGAGACCGATTGAACAGAGAACAAAAGGGGCCTCATATACAGTGAGGTTGTGTCATGGTTGTCAGGAAAAAAAATGAAGAAGAAGATAGATGTGTGTGGCCAAAACTGACATGGGGAAATTAGTGCTGCATCCCCGTTTAAAAATATAGTCGCTAAAATGAGACATAACCACCCCCAAGTTTATTGTCGATCATAAATAATACCTCTCACCTTGACAGTAGAAGGATGAAGACATAATCTGACGAGTTTGGCATCTAATTTAAACCCAGAAATGGCGAGAAAGACAAAAAGACGCTTGGTTCCACCCCCCTTTATTCTTCGCGAGGATTATGAGTCATTCTTCATCTAAACGGGAAGATATGAACATGGCAGCAGTCGGCATCCTGATGACAGCAGACATTGTACAGTAAGTGCTGTTTTATTATGTTTGTTGGCTCTCATGAAGTCTGCAGTGGGTAGTAATCAGTGATGTCGTGAAGGAAAAAGCGAGCGTCGTGATGCGTTTTTGAAATTAATGTGCCGCCAAATACAAAATACGTAAATATTACATGTTATTATAATGTGCCTGTTACTACATTAAATATATATATATATATATATATATATATATATATATATATATATATATGCTTTAGAGGCAGAATAAAGCGACTCCCATTGGCTCCATTGTAAGCCCGACTATTGATTGCATTTATTTACTAGTTAGAATGCAATAAAAAAAGAAAAAAATGTGTGTTCTTGTCTTACATAAGGATTGTGAATGAAAAAGCAACATTTAAAAAAAAAAGTGCAGTTTCCTTTTAAGCCTTTGTGTGAATACAGTGGATATATTCTCCAAATGGAAGAACTAAAAATCAGTTGGTTTTTGTCTTTAAAACGATACGAGAGCCAGGGTTGTCTGTGAAAGGAGTCACATGCTTGTTATGTTACTTACGTAACTGAAGACGAGAATAGACGTAGATACATTGACCTAGCAATTAGTAGTAATGGTAGTATCTTTAAAACAACGCGAGAGTCACGGCTGCCCGCCAAACAATTACCCGCAAGATACATATGGTCAACACTCTGTGCTGTGCCGTCCGTCAATATTGTAACATCCCAAGTAATGGAGGATAAGACAGATTCTCAATTTGTCTTTCTTTATTTCACAAAATGCAATGTTTTCATACAACGGGCTCAATCTTTGTGTCCCTCTTTTTTCGGTCACCATTCAAGCGACTTTTCAACTCCACAACACACGTCACTTTCAATCCTTGTCCCAGAAGTTCCACCATTAGCTAAAAGCTGTAGACGTCTGTGACAACACTGACTTGACTCGTGGGGAAGAAATATATTTGACATATGACATGTGTTTGCCTTTTTACTTTATAAAACACCTTTGGAGATACATGTTGAGTTTAAAAAAATTGAAAATAGACTTAGACTTAGACTTACTGGAAGCATGTCACATCTATAGAATGTGTTTTTTTATATTTTAAGATTAATGTGCCTGTAGGTGTTCTCATTCATCAGGTTATTGCTATTCTCATGGCATTTAACTGATCAGTTGTCTTTGAAGACGTTTGGCCTCTCATCCGAGTAGTTTTCATCAATTCATGCTCATAGACTTAGCTTGGACAGATCTAGTCTAGGTCCTAACTATTTATCTTCTAACATGAGGAGGAGCGTATGCACAGGATGGAATGCTTGTTCTTTTTTGGTGGAAAAAAATGTGTCCATCAACAAATAGTATCATAGAATTGAATCGTAACGAATCGTTCATACACTAAATAGAATCACATCGAATCATTCTGTTTTATGAACGAATCGTTTTTGAATCGCATCGTAACCCACATATTGCGATGTGAATCGATTCGTCCATCACAAGGAGATTTTCATCCCTTGAGGCAACTTGTTTTTCCATTATACTGATACTTTGAGAGAAAAATAAATAAATACTTGTTTAACATCGAAGACAATTTTCTTAATATTTTTTTACGAGACCTCTGGGGGCCCCTGGAAATCTTGGGGCCGTAAGCAACTGCCTGTGTTTGCCTAATACTAAGTCTGTCTCTGAGTGCAGCTATGATGCAGTCAGCAGATTTGATACAAACTAGAACCAATGTAGATGAGATTTTAGGGGATATTAAAATAATGATTGCTATATATTGTACTCCAGACAAACAGATTTATTTAGCTGCAGAGTGTTTGGTAACAAGGTTATCTTTAGCATCCATTTAAACAAGACCGTAAATGTAATCATAATGGGCAAAATCCATGACAGGGTAGTGGAAGTTTTGCATAATAATCTACAGGAATCTTTGGCATGGCAAAGTCTTAATGTAGTTTCGCTCTCCATTTTGTTGTGAAAGCTAAATACTTTCCTCTCCAGCCTGATCAGTATTCATTTGACCTGATCTGATACAAACTAAACCTGGGCTTTTATTGCATTTGAGACTCAGCTGACGCGGAGAAATTTTATGCAATAATAAACACCGCTGTGTGCCGATCAGAGGTGGCGATCATAATATACTCCATTAGCTGAATTGGTGAGTTTCCCTTATCTATTAACCTCTCTTCCCTCCCTATCTATTCCCCTGGTAATTGAAAGAGCAGATGTCATAAGGTAAGTGGCTCATCACTCTCAGGCTACACAGCCCGTTTGCATGTGCATGTCTTGTTTCCTTTTGAGATCAAAGGTGATTGGTCAAATGCAGAGAATAATTTCGCCACACCTAGTGTGTGTGGGTGACAATCATGCGTACTTTAACTTTAACTTAACTTCAGATTTTCACTCCATCTCACATATGTGGTACCACCATAGCTACGGTGCAACCTTCAAAATGTGTTAAGTGTTTCCCACAGATTGGCAATCTATTTGTGGCGACAGGGGTCTGGTTGGGGCAGTATCAATAGAAAGTCATTATAGACTTTGATGCATGTAATCTTTGTAAAAGGCTAAAAAAATGGTATACATATATTAAAGACACATCTGTATCGTTTTGCTGTATTTTTCATTTGTTTCTGCTTATTTTATTGCTACATTGTAACACAAGCTGCACTTTGTACACCCCGATTGGCACTTATGCCACAAACTTAATGATAACATACCATGGGCGAGCCCATTGACTGGCTATTGAAAATTAACATTGCAATCGTTTTAAACTAGTGCAAACGTTTAATAACTCAGATTTAAATGCCACAAAACACACAAAACATTTTTGTTCTCAATTGAGTGCTGTTTCTCCCTGAGGTGCAGGTAGACAACTGAGTCTTGGCCTGAAGAGTTTGCCCGTCTATGCTGTGCCAGGCGTCAGCTTAGTGGTTGTTTTGTTCCCCAAATATACGAATCAGTGCATTCATAATTTCTTCATGATGTCTTAAAAACCCTGAATTTCAAAACGACTGTTTGTGTGCCTATTCTCTCAAAAGTGTAGCAAACAAGAGGGGGAAACAATTTTTTTTTATACTTGAGTGACACATGATGTGATGTTGACATATAATGTTTCACAATTACATTCAGGTGTGGCGTTCAGGTGTATACTATCCTAGCCTGGCCTAGCCTAGCCTATCTTATAATTATTTAACACAAAACAAAAATTAGTTCAGCTAGGGGGTGCACACAAAAATTCTAGTGCAGCTAGGCCAGGGGTCGGCAACCCAAAATGTTGAAAGAGCCATATTGGACCAAAAATACAAAAACAAATCTGTCTGGAGCCGCAAAAAATTAAAAGCCACAGATAGTGTGTCATAGAATTAAGAGGACTTAAAGGAACCGCAAGTATAGCTACAAATGAGGCATAATGATGCAATATGTACATATAGCTAGCCTAAATAGCCTGTTAGCATCGATTAGCTTGCAGTCATGCAGTGACCAAATATGTCTGATTAGCACTCCACACAAGTCAATAACATCAACAAAACTCACCTTTCATGCACAACCTTAAAAGTTTGGTGGACAAAATGAGACAGAAAAATAAGTGGCATAAAACGTCGGAGAAAGTTATACATGTAAACAAACTCTGGTGAGTTCAAGGACCGCCAAAATTAGTAGGACAAAACGGCGCTCGCCAAATACTCGAATCAGTGAAGCATGTTTAATATAATCAGTGTGCTTTGTAACAAGTAGGGAGGTTTGTGTCATGTTTGTCCTCCTACAGAAACCATATTAAAACAAAAATAGATTTTTTTCCCCTCATCTTTTTCCATTTTTCATACATTTTTTGAAAAAGCTCCAGAGAGCCACTAGGGTGGCGCTAAAGAGCCGCATGCGGCTCTAGAGCCGCGGGTTGCCGACCCCTGAGCTAGGGAGTACACAGAAAGCTAACATTTCTAGGTAGTGTAGCCACAAAACAATGAAGCAAAGCAAAATCGCAAGCAAAATACAAGCAATGATCCAGAGGATATAGCTGGCATGGCTAGGAAGCCACCGCCCAGACTGGAGATAGTGGAAGAAACCAATAATGGAAACTAAAATAAGAGTGTTGGACAGGAAATATAAATTGAATGTACAAACCTGTCATAACAAGTCATAACATTTACATCAATAAACATTTGTTTTTGCATAAAGGGGATCTTAACCACTGCTAATAATAAGACAATAAAACAATAATTTGTTTAATTATTGATGTATTTGTTGACAGTTGCAGTAATGAGCCTCTGCTGGGGAGGGAAACTGGAAAAACAAGCTACACTGAATGCATCAATGCACCAAAAATGGTGTACAGCTGCTAGAAACAGCAAGAACACTAATTGTGGAGATATTGTGTGAGGTGTTGAGAGATTTGCAGAAGTCTCGCAAGACATCTTGCGCAGCGCTTTGTAAGGCTGTCTTCAAATAATCAAAGATTTGGGTTCTGATTCGACCATCAAACTTGCTGTCAAATCGTCAGAGAATAAACCCTGCACATGCCAAGGCCCACCGTACAGCAGGTGTGTTAATATGATGGATCGATTGTTTATTATTAGTAAAATATTCTTGTGTGCAGACAAGTAGTTTTTCAGAGCGCAACAGATAATTCTTATCTGCTTACAATTTCGACTGTCACAAGAGCGCAATCTGCTTCTGGTCACTGCTTCCTGGTGTGACATCATGTGTTTAAAACAGGCACGACCACCAAACTGCGACACCATTACAAGGGCTCCTCCATGTCTGTGCTCGTACCACAGCCTGAAGTACCAGAAGTGGCTGACATCTACTGGGTACTGTCCTACATTGTTCCCTTGCTCTCAGTCCCGCCTACCAAGCCAAAGACTTAGGTCCGATGATGAAACAAGGTGTCGCAGCCACTGATTGGACCGACACGCAAATACCATATCTTCAACACTCCCCCGTTGTCTGTTAAAAACATAGCTGTGGGCTGCACTTTGGACATTCTTGCTGTAGGCTAGGAGCTAGCAGCTACACAACAACTAAGCACACAATAGCACACAAGCTATACATACCTAATAAGTGTCCTTCATTGAACAATATTGCAGTCTAAAACAGGAAGGAGGGATGAGCGTGAAACCAAAATGGTATTTTGACCAAATTCAGAATTTGCCAGTTTCTCTGAACAGATTCAAGGACGACAGCCCGCCACTCCAGATTCCTTTCCGCTCGTTGAGTGGGTCAAGGTCAAGGTCATTAAGCGCAAGTGGACGGAAGCAAGGTGGACAGGCCTCTTCAAGGTCGTGGAGCGGACGTCCCACGCTCTGCGACTCGCTTGTAAAGGTGACACCTGGTACCACCTCTGAGGAACCTGGCAGATCTCTGACAGACGGCGCCACCGACCTCGCCACGTCATCTGCCCCACTCGACCCCCAAGCAGCGCCTTTTGGCCCATCTGATGAAGAACGGGAGCAGGCAGAATATTCACTGTTAGCCACAGAAGGGGGTGATTTGCTGGTAACCTCTACCCCCAGGTCATAGAAGAACGAGGCTGTACTAGCTCACTCACAGCCCAGAAGACGACGTCGAGAGAGATATCCCTCCGTTGAGCTGCCGTCAACCGTCGTGTAGATCTTCCAGACCTGCTCAACTGCTATATCGTACATCCTTGCTTGAGACCAGCCCATTTTCTCTATATCGCCCAATTTCTCTTGCTTGTTTTCAGCATAACTAGTTGTGTCATTTGAAATAATTGAACTTTTTGATATTGATCCCCGACTGACGGCCCTGGTGATTCTTACCTGTTTTGACCAAGATCACGATCCTGACGACTCCTCTGAAAGGACTGATGTTAACACATTGACCCTGTTGCTTTTTGACTTCTTCCCTTCTTAGCCCAGAAATTGAGTTGCACGTGTTTCAATTTCACAGGCCCATCTTTGTCTCCCAACAAATTGGATGACATTGACCTTTCCTAGTGCACCAATCTGTTAACTGGCTCAAAAATAGGCCCTTGGGCACGGGCTGACTTATTTTGGTATTGTGAAGAACACAGATTGTTCTGTACATTAGAATATCGATGTCAGCCCAGCGGCATTAGCCGTTGGGCTTTGTGCTATGATTAGACTAGTGACCCCACTGACCCTAGTGGGCACCAAATTGACACCCATCGGAACTCTTGTATCCGCGGCCTCTTTGACATCCCGCCGCCGCCGCCATATTGTATCCCGGAGGAGTGTAACGGCCTCCTTTGATTTGATAAAAAACCCAGATGGTGTTTACTTTGATGCAAATGGACAACCAAGGGGAGTCCCCTCCCAGCACAAATTGTGGTGTGAATCCTGTGCAGGTGCCGAGAGCTTTCCTATCATTAGTGCTATTTTCCCTGTGACTGCTACTAAGAATGTAGAACGCATAAATTATCTTTTTTATAATCTGTTAGGACTAACCAACCTGACTTGTGACGCTGTCGGGGTACTTGCTGAACAACTTTCCCCGACCTCCCTCATGGCCTACCAGAACTGCATAGCCCTTGACCGCATTTTAGCTAAAGAAGAAGACGTGTGTTCAATGTTTGGCGACCAATGCTGCACCTTTATTCCTAACAATACCGCCCCCGATGGCTCGGCAGGTGGTCTGACCTAATTAAGTCTGCCCTGGTCTCCATTGGAGTTTTCTTGGCTATTATAGCTTCATGCGGATGCTTTAATCGCCCCTTGTGCTAGGTCCCTATGCACCCGCATCATTGGCATGGCAAAGTCAACCCCCTCCATTTCTGGGCTTGCTATTTCACTGAAGGGGGTCAAGCACAGTAGTGACATTCGAGGACTGTTAGTTTCCTTCCCTGAAAATTACGACATTGACGTTGACTCTATCCTTCCCTCTGTCCCTTCCATGTAACTTCATTGTTTATTGCTAGCTTGCTTGAAACCCGAAACAGCACCTACCTTAATGTAGGGCGGGCTTTAGAAGTGTTGCTCTGATAGGAGAAATCTGAAGGGGAAGATCTGAAGGGAGAATTGTGAGAATGAGATATTTTGAAGTGTTCTTTCTTAATCTATAGTCATGTTTAAATCAGATAGTATTTTACCATGTGAATTTTTAGTTTTTTTTAAAGCAGCTAGTATTTTCCCATGTGAGCTCTTTGGGTTTTTCTTCTTATGTCCGCTACTACACTCTTTTCTTTTGTCTTTAGGGCTCCTATTTGTCGGCTCACAGAGCTGTTTCGGCCAGCTCCTTATTGGTTTTGAAGTAGCAGCTGCATTTCTTTCTGGGCGGTAGTGGCTGTTTTCGCTCTACATAAGCTGACTCTTTTTGTTTGGATTTAGACCTCACTTGCTGATGCTATGGTTGCATTGTAAGGGCTGGTCTCCTAAAGCTTCAGTAAAACTTGGTATTGTGCCATTCTGTCCCTGGGGTCCTTTTTACTCAACATATATGTAATCCAAAAGAATTTGGGATTGAGCAGTATGTTTTATTCCGAGAGGAAGACTGGATGCGCGCAACACTGACCGTGTGGGAAACTATTTGTGTGCACACAAGAATATTTTTATAACACTGTTGGTAAGGTGTTTCTATATGTGGGACTGGGCTTGTCGGGACGCGCCACAGTCAGACACCGAGCTCGCCATGCCAAAGCGCACCTCTGGCCAGCCAAGTCCCGCCGTAGGCACTGGTGGAACTCCTCCATTAATCACATTACACCTGTCCAGAAGCAACTCCATTGGCTCCCCATTAAATATCGCATCCACTACAACATCCTTCTCCTCACATTTAAGGCCATCAACAATCTTGCCCCTCGTATCTCACCCATCTCCTTCATATCAAGACACCCTTCTGTTCTCGCAGGTCTTCTTCCTCCACCCAGCTCATCCTTCCACCTACACGCCTAGTTACCATGGGGTCAAGAGCATTTAGTCACTCAGCCCCCCACCTCTGGAACTCTCTTCCCCTGGACATTCGACACACCTCTTCCATTGCCACCTTCAAATCTCGCCTGAAAATATATATTTTTAAACTAGCTTACTAATGTTAATCAGTTGCCTCCATGTCACTTCTCACTTGCACTGTTCTTATTATGTATATATATTTGTTTTTTAATTGTTTGTCACATGACTTATTGATCTTTTATCTGTTGTAAGGTGACCTTCAGTGCTGAGAAAGGCGCCCATAATTAAAATGTATTTTTATTATTATTATTATTACCGGTAATTGGACACGGCGCACGCCCGGACCCACCACCTTAACCTGGAGGTGGAGCTTTTCTTGCTGACAAAGGTAATGATCCTTCTGCAGATCCACGTAAAGAAACTTTGTTACAACTTTTACGTCCTTTATTTAGTCAAGTTTGATGTCCTGCCGGTGCAGCAGCACCAGAGCCGAAGACCACACTGAACAATCCAATCCTTATTATATATATTTGTTTATCAGAGTAGTTTAGCTTTTATTTGAGGTTGAAAAAGTTGCAAACGAGACATTTGTTGTATTCACTTTAATTAAATATTGTATTTATTTTATAAGTATCTGAGAGGATCCCCTTATAGTTTACATATAGATTTAGATCATGTGACGTTATACTGACACCTAGTGACGTGTCAGTATACCTACTATCATCACAATCTGTTTATTTCTCTTTTAAAAAACAAAGCCATAGATTTAACTGATAGTTGACTATTGACTGAGAGTTGACTACAGGCAGACAAAGATTTGACTAACAATCCTTAGTCAAAGACAGCCCTAGTGCTTTGACCCCAAGCTTTTTCGTGGCTTATGATGCATTATTTTCCTATGTTGTACGCCCCTTTAGTGACTTCCACTGTACTTTGAGTCTGATCAGCATGTGTGAATGGTTAAATTGGAGATATTCATGCCTGAAGGCAATCAAGCTTATCCTCACACCGTGTAAATCAATGCTAATGACCCCTAATGTCAACGTTAACAGTTCACCGTCTCCTCAGTTTTGATACATTTGCATTCCCTTGTACTTGGCACATTTGTAGACAAAACTTAATTGCATCTTCTTACACTCAAGACTCGTGATTATGACTTTTTTTTCAGAGACCTGAAAGCCAATTTGAGTGCTCTCACATGGGTTTGATCTGTTCAGCCAGACAAGCTTTTATTAAGAGGAGTTGGTTCTTTACAGTTTGGCATCCTAATAGCTTGCGACAACCTTGAAATGAAGATATATTACATGCTGTCACCGTGTATGCAGTACATTTGACTATGGTGTACTTAAATACGTTACACAGCGAGAAGACAAGGAAAATGCAGCAGTAGAGTTGTATTTTTGTCTCTTCCCAAAGGCAATACAATCCTGGCTTGGGGAGATGTGAGTGATCTCTCTGCATGGGATAATCACAGAGGTGTCGCCCATGGACGGAAAACAAAAAGGACAACCTAGCTAGATCATTTTCCATAGCTCATCTAGTAGAGGAGTCACTTTTGGTAAAGCCTGATTAATCACCATGCTCTGGAATATGATATCAGCGGAAACCTGTAGGGACTATTCAGTGGATCATTGCTTCGAAATGACCAGCTTGACTTTGTGGAGCACAGGCTCCTTTTAACCTCCAAGTTAATGTATGCTCCTCCACATTATTTGCTGGGATTAGAGATATTGCATTCATGAATGCACCTCCAGATCCTTTCGTGTGACTGATTTTTTTTTTTAACGCGGATTGATTTCTGTTTCCGTAGCAGCGCATGTCTGACTTCTGGCAACGGCTTGTGTTCCTACTTCCGGAATCAAACACAAGTGTGTGTTCTGATCATGGCAGACTTGGTAACAGACAACAAAGTCAGCCAAAAAGTCCACCCGAAGCAGTCAGTCTTTCAACATACTTTTTGCTCAGATGTTAGACAATGTTTTTTAGGCCAAAACTCACTTTAATTGAGGGCTACAGTTTCACGGTATAGACGATACACAATATAAATTACATTAATTTGGCCGATGATAGAGCTTTTCATACTATTGTTATATTGTGATAATGCATGTTGATGACACATTCTGGTTTGTGCTGCAAATTTAACAGCGTAAGCAAACAAAGGCGCCCCCAACGCGACACAGCGTCCTTGTTATGTCCCTCCACAGTGCAGCTTCTAAATCACTGATCCTCGCTTCCATGGCAGACATTGTTGTTGTTTTTTACACGTAACATTATCACTGGAGGAGTAGAGGACAAACCAGAGCAAAATATGCAACACTACTGTACATGCCATAGAAGTATACAAAAAAAAAATTGCTAACCGCTAAGCTGCAGCTGTTGAATGTCAACAAGGTGGGCGAATCGATACAAATATCAACAGGAAGGATACCACATGTAGTATCAGTATATGGTCGATACTACAGTGATTAGATCAGTATTTTTTATTATCACAAAAATCGTTTTTGTTATTGTTTAGGAATTAGTAGCCAATGTTAGTTTTTACTTTGGTTTATTTTTTTTACTATTGATTGTTATAAATATATATTCTTGGCTGGCGTTAGACTCATTCTGCTTCAGTGTGGCGCAGACTATCAGTAATACGCTCCAACTGCTTCAAAAAGTTTAATTATGGGCCTGCTGCGAAGGCTTATTTATTTTTTTAATTCAATGACTATCATCAGCTTCTTCTTCCCAGCACTGTCCTACACACTCACTTTCTTTCTTCACATCTTTGGAAGAACAACATTGGGGCAACCTCTTGCTATAACCTAATGCTAGCGAGTAAGACCTGTTGTTTTGGGTCGGTTCTTTAAGGGGTTTACTGTGGCATTTGCTACAGCAACTAATGGCTGGGAATCCCTGCTTTTTGCTTGCAACTTAAAGCGTAAACATCGGACAAAAGACACTTCTTATCTCAAAACACTCTTAAGTTGAGGTTAACATTGGTTTCATAATACAGGGGCAACCAGATACTACACAAATGCCAATTAAAAACATATTTTCTAGTCACCTATCAATAAACATGGGCCTTTTTTGTCTAACTATAAACAGTATAAAAATGTAATTTAAAAATGGCTAAAATATCAATAATTCTGGTATACAGCCGCAGATTGTATGTTTTCTAGTTAAATCACTAGTTTTCATATTTTTGGCTCAAACTTTGGTGTTGTTAGCTGCCTATTTGCCTTCTAATGAGACACTATTATACACATTTATGCTCAAAATCTTCACATAAATAATGTTGATCTGACATGATCAAATACTAACATGCACCATCAACATCTCTTTAATGTGATGAAGAGGAATGCCAGGAAGATTGTAATCAATAAAAAACTTTCTTCTGTAATCTTTCATTTTTTGCTAAATTAGTTAGTAGACGTGCTGAGCATAATTACGTCTCTGAAATGGATGATGCAAATAAAATTGCTTACAAAGCGGGATACAAATTTGATGCTCCAGCTAAATCGTCATTAGGACAAAATATGATGAATTGCCTTATGAGACCTTTTGACAATTTTAATTGATGATTAAATCGATGATGATTAATCAGCTCATTGATTGTAGATTTCCGACACACCAGAAGTCATTTTATTGTTTAATCACTTTTAACCCTAAAACTAAATTGAGGACTAATGTTTTGCTCTATTTTTGGCCATAACTTTAGTTCTGTTAGTCTGAATGGAAATCATTTTTCCTAAGAGGGTTTATTTTCAATTTGAATATTTTTGTTTCAAATTCTTTCATAAATCAACGATACAGTACCCTAGGAACTAATTGTAACCCAGTTAAGTATCGCCAGGACAGAAACGTCCTCAGTGAGGAAATATACAGTATAATAAGTAAATACCATTGTTTTTATTCATATTTTTCATACTTTTTTTGGTCACATTTTTTAATCTACTTCAGTACTCAATGAAAAATAGCAAACATGTCATGTTTTTTTTTATTTATTTGAACTTCTTGAATGCCTTTTTAATCTAATTATGCAAACATTTTTTATTTAAAATGCATACAACGAATTATCATTCATACAGTAAATGTTAAAGGGCTCGATAAAAATCAAGCCCCTATAAACAAAATATCACCACTTTTTTCAGGTTATAAAGCACACATTTAAGCTGCACCCACCAAATTTGAGAAGAAATAAATATGTTTACATATATGAGCCGCACCGGACTATAAGCCACATATATGTACCAGTACTAAAGATCTTGTAAATGTTTATTTACATACCTTAATTGTTTCCAAACGCTGCCTGCAACAGGATGTAAAACGGCTGATCAAACAAAACAGAAGTCATTGGCACGGAGCCACTAGCTGCGAAAGTGAGCTCTCCAAATACCTCTCTAAATAACTCCACGGTGATGTCTTGGTGAATTTACAAAACTGAAACAATACAAAAGGAATGCCATTGTAAGTTAAAGACACTTGTAAAGGTGTTAGCATATTAGCTCATGTTAACGACGCTAGCTTGATTACATTATAATCTATATACAATATAATATAATATAATAATATATCAGTATATATTATATACTGTGTATATAATATGTAAATATTACATATATGTTATATTGTTACTATGGTACATTTTTCGTCTACTCTATACCTTTTGATTTCGCCCTCTTTTGTGCCCTTGTTAAAGTTAAACAATGATTGTCACACACACACTAAGTGCATGGAAATTATCCTCTGCATTTGACCCATTGTGCCCTTGTGTGCATTATCATTTCCATCCTTACACTTTCAATCCTTTGTAACTGAGCTACTGTGTGGAACAATTTCCCTTGTGGATCAATAAAGTTTGTGTAAGTCGAAGTCTAAGTTATAATAGCACGTTAGGCCTGGACCGATAACAAAATTTGCTTGACGATATATTGACCTATAAATTATTGCCGATAAACAATATTATTGCCATCATTTTTATGACACCAAATTCCATTCATCCATTTTCTACCGCTTATCCCTTTCGGGTCGTGGTAACTATTGACTTAATGATAATACATGATAATAATGCATATGTATCCTTTCAAATGCCATACACTTGTATTCTAACAATGTAATTGAAATGAACACATCTAAATCTCCAAGTTAAATAACACAAACAAATAATAGCAATACAATATACATTGCCCGTTAGCAACATTTTGCCCTTATATAATACAATGAATTAATCAATTACATTTCTTAAGGATACGATCAAATATACACAATCATAACAATACATAAACTAGCTAAATAAAGTATTGACAAAGTTACACTTCAATATTGAACATGTAGGCATAGGTCCAGTTGTACATTACTTAACTGACGATCAAGTTAGGACCTTCTTAAACAAAAGTGGTAAAGTAACAATATAAACACTACAGTTTAAACATTTGTATTAACAATTCATATGCAAAACAAAATTAAGTTTGGCACATTCCTAGTGAGGAACACCAACAAGACATGACAACATGACAGCACCTTTAAAAATGCTACTTTTAAAACAGTATCTTTGACCACACTTTCTGTGAGTGCAGACTATTTTGCACTGTTTGGTTTACACGAGCGCGATGATGTCACGTTATCGATGGGAAAAGGTATTTTTAGACAATATGATTTGCCTGAGCAACTAGGAGACACTGAGAGTAACAAGCGGTAGAAAATGGATTAGAAAGGACATATTTAAAAAAATAATCATTAAAAAATATATATACTTTTTATTTTTTTTATTTTGGGATTTCTGGATTTTGAACGCTGACGGGCCCTATCCGGTAAGTGTTATAAACGAATACTTATGATTCAAGGACCGAAACATGAAGTACCGTTTCAACTCGCAGCACCTGCAGTGAGAAAATACATCCAAAAGATGGCGACGCAGCACAAACGATAACACACATTTTCAGTGTCTTTGTCGGTGATGTATGAAAACTGTATTGAATTCAACAGATTATGGCCGTTAAAGAATACAAATCATTAAATCAGCTGCACTGTTTTACAAGCCGCAGCATTTAAAACGTGGGAAAAAAGAGTAGCAGCTTATAGTCATACTTGCCAACCTTGAGACCTCCGAATTCGGGAGATTGGGGGGGGGTTGAGGTGGGCGGGGTCGGGGTGGGCGGGGCAGGGGGGCGGGGTTAAGGGGAGGAGTATATCAAATACTTGAATTTCAGTGAATTCTAGCTATATATATATATATATATATATTTATTTTATATATATACATATACATATATATATATATATGTATATATATATATATACTGTATATAAATATATATATATATTTATTTTATTATATATATATATATATATATATATATATATATATATATATATATATATATATATATAAAAGAAATACTTGAATTTCAGTGTTCATTTATTTACACATATACACACACATAAAAGTCTGATCTAAAAAATGTGCAGGCAGCATACCCCTTCACCTTCGAGCTGTCCTGGATGAACTGAAATTATTTTTTCCAATCATTTTGGAACTTGCAAGCGTACTTCTTCTTCTTACTCGTCGTCGCCATGTCTCTTCTTCGTTCTTCTGCTTCGTCTCTGTTATGTTTTTGGACATTACTACTTGCCGTAGTTTTGAAGCTATGCATGATGGGAATCTGGATGTTGTGTGTCAGTGTATTAATGTGCCGGTTGGAATAAACACACGCTGGGAAATAGCTCCGTGCCCGCCTACTTTATGGACAGTCAAGCTTTACCATTGGCCTGTGGAGAACTGGGACAACAGAGACTCTTACCAGGAGGACTTTGAGTTGGATATGCAGACGCAATACCGTGAGTACGCATGCAGCTGCGGTTTCCAAACATTTGATCGCTTGCCCGTACGTGCGTGCCGCTATGTGCATGTCACATACGTAACTTTGGGGACTTTGGGGAAATATATGTGCTGTATGACCTTTGGGGAGGTGAACGGTACTTTGGGCTGTGGGATTGAGTGTGTTGTGCAGGTGTTTGAGTTGTATTGGCGGGTTATATGGACGGGAGGGGGGAGGTGTTTGTTATGCGGGATTAATTTGTGGCTATGGATAACGGAGACATATATAATAGTCTCCTTTTCAGGTGAGAGAGGACTCTAAAGGCAGTGCCCCCAATATTGTTGTCCGGGTGGAAATCGGGAGAATGGTTTCCCCGGGAGATTTTCGGGAGGGGCACTGAAATGCGGGAGTCTCCCGGGAAAATCGGTAGGGTTGGCAAGTATGCTTATAGTCCGTAAAAATGGTAGTAATTTAACAAATTTTTTTGCTGTTTCTAATGTTAGAGAAAACTAGCACAATTTGTCATATTTACTGTTTGAAATTAGAGGGAATAATTTTGGTAATATCTTTATACACCCGTAACTCCCTGAAGACTTTATCGTCCGGGTGACACTTAACTGCTATTAGCGTGTGTATGCCCCAGTGGGGTATACCTTTTTAAATCCTAGTTAAATGGAACAACCAAGGAAAACCTCATAAAAATCTCGGTTTTTAATGGAACCCAGATTCATAGCTTTGACTTTTAATGACATAAATGAAAAATTACAATCATGGGTATAAATGCCTGGCCAAGAAGTACACACATTTAACTGGAGGATTTTTGTCAGTGGCTCTGTGTACTTTCAGTCTGGAAATCAAACCCTTAAGCTAACACCGAGATCCCAGTTCCACATCAGGGCCGAGCAAGTCATACATCATTCTGTTACTGCCTGCTGCTTTAAAGTGCTACCAGCCAAATGAATGTTCCTACAACAAGCACCTCCACTCTCTGCAGAGTGCACAGTGTCATCAAGATGTAGCATTTCTATTTAATCCAATCCAAACAAGATAAATACTGCAGATTCTGCTCATTATCAACCGATTTGGAGCTTTCATAGGTCAAAATGAGCTTGCTTCATGAGCAGATTCATTACTTTGTGATTACAGAGACAATATGTCTTGACTTGAAACGACACCAGCAGGGTTGAGCTAAACAATTTATGGTAAATAAAAAAAAAAGAAAGGACACTAAGGTCCACTATTCGTCTTTGATTATGTGCAGTGGAGGGTTTTGCATAATTTAAAGTGAATTTTGGGAGAGAAGATGAAAGAAAAGCGTTATACTGCAGCAAAAAGTCGCATTACAACGGAACCCCCAAAGTCAAACTCTCCAATTGTTTTGTAAAAATAAGCTTTCAAAATAGTGCTATCAAACTAACATCAATTTATATTAATGTTGTTTCATTTAGCGTGCACAAAGAAAGGGATATAAAAGTACTTTATGTGTTTATTTAACATCTTTAAAATCCTTTTCATAACAAAAACACTACTTCGACAAACTGCTCGAAATGCATTTGCCAAAGACCATTTAGGGATTTGAATCATGACGATGGATTAAACTAGTTCATCGCTGTTATTTTGAAAACCCCATGAAAAGGAGTTGGATCCATCATTGGACTTCAGCTGAATAATGGATAAACTGTCATCTGTCCACGCAGATCATGTTTTATTTTGAGTTTTATTGGTGGTTTCTTGTGTTTGGAGTTTTAGTTCCTGTTTTGTGCTCTTATTTTGGTGGAACTTTCTGTTTTGTATGTGTTCACCTGCAGCACCTTCACACCTGCCTCAGGGTGCCTACCCCAGAACCTGCTTTCTGTTAACAATCAAGACTATTAAAGTTGTGCAGCTGCTACGTTTTGTATCGGGGCTTTGTTTGTACGTTTATACATCGTGGACGCTTCTTCTGTCGCACATTTCACCCGTAAATATTTGCTGTGCTCCAGCATTCCGTTTTTTGTTGTTTTGGAGCCGGTTGAGTTTCGTTTCGTTTTGCATAGCCTTCCCTATGCTACCAGTGCACTTCTCTGCTGCTCTCGTCTATTGTTTGTCCACGGAATACATACCTTGTAACCTGCACGCTGCCACCTCGGTCGGCTCTCTGCATTTTGGGATCATGCCTATTATCGCCGTCATGCGACCTAAGCGTCACGTAAATGTGACTGGGGTGTTTTGTTATTACTTTATTGGGACATTAAAGTTGAAAAGTATGACAATAATCACAAATTGAACTTACCAATTCATAAAAGTCTGGTGACTCGGGACATTATGATAAATACAATGTATTAAATATTACTTACAAATAGGAATGGGTATCTTTCACATTTGAACCCATAAGGTGCCTTGAAATCGATACAGGTACCAATTTTTAGTACTTTTGTGTTTGTTAATGAATGTTAATTGTTTTATAATAAAAATATGTTTTTAATTTAACAATAAAACATGATCTGATTTATGATAACTGTGCTGTCCAGTGCTTGTATCTTGTTTTTATATGACATTTATGAGTATGCAAGTATTATACAGTAGACCTTGCATGCAGTTAAAGATGTTTAAGATGTTGCCTAGCCAGGAAGTAATTTTTGCCATTAAGTTGAATGTGCCAGTCTTGCCTTGTGTTGCGCCCTACAAAGTGTTTATACGGTAAGTATTGCATTTGCTACACACCAGCTGTTTGAGTGTAACGTGCAACTTGGTTGTAATTTTCATTAATACATTTGGAAGTGTTGAATCGCCATGTAAAATTGCTAATGCTAACCAGTAGCTTGTATATGGCAATATCAATGTAAATTAGCGTTAAGCTAGCGCATTTTGGAAAAGTGAAGCCTTACCTGACGTTCAAGTGTTTTCTATCAAGGACACTGTACTTCTTTGTTGGCATGGAGTGCTGCTTGGGTGCTTGTTTCCCAGCTAAGTGTTTGAACTGGCGCCTAGTCTGCAACCGGACGTGACATCACAAGCAACAAAGGTATCGAAATATGGCAGCGTTTGATGTTATTTGCTTGGTGAGAATAAAAGTACCACATTTATTGCCCATCTCTTCTAACAAATTGATTTTAAAATCAAATGCTAAATTATTATAACACTCATTTCTTCCAGCAACACCTACTGTACATAATATAAACCAGATGTCATTTAGAATGACATTTATGTCATTTAGAAATGATAGTTTAAAACATTGCCTGCAGAATCTAATCATTTTATTTTTTCTTGGATAAATTGTTTTGAAATTAGAACAATTTAGAAGTCAACCAGCGTCACAGATTATTAAAGGTTCCGTCTGTCACCTCTCATAGAAAGTGAACAGTGGTACAGTTAAAATTGTTGCAATCAGAACAGATCAATAGTCCCTTTTTTCCACCGCAGAACTTAATTAGGAACTTTCCCACTTACCGGGTAAATAAAGTTAAATTAATTTGTGTAGTTATTAGCCTCAACCTGAGTAAACTAAATGCTAACGCTAAATCTGATGTGTTCTTGTTGTCGACGTGAGATAAAAATGGACATTTATTATTTATATATTGTTTTTTACAGCTGAAATGGACAACAAGGAACCGCCTGACCCTCATAAATGCATAATTTACCAAGAGGACAACTTTTGGACAAAAGCTTGACTTTTTATGAAGAATTCGGTACGCTTTATTTTAAAAATCATATCGTTTTATATATTATTGCTTCGTCTTTCAATTACTTGCTTTTTAGTAAAAGAACTGTGACCTAATATTGTCCGTTTATTTACATGGTAGCAGTGTAGAAATATAGTAAACCACTCCTCCGCATGTCATAAGCCTGACATGTATAAACTACCCTGAACTGTGAAACGTGGTGGAAACACAAACCACACACTTCTACAGGAACCAAAAGTTCCAGGAACCTCTAGGACAGGGTTGTCAAACTAATTTTCATTAAGGGCCACATCGCAGTAATGGCTGCTTTCAGAGGGCCGTTTACAAAAAATAAATAAATTACATTATGCATGCGGGTAATAACCTGTGATTAATCGAAAATCATTTGATAATTAGATTGTTTTGTATGTATAATTTGCTTTAAAATCATAAAGGTGACAAGCAGACATTTAACAGTTTTTATCTCCCAAAATAGTTTTGCAATACAGTGTCATGTCTTTTGATCATGTTCTGTTGGTTTTTGGACTCTTTTAGTTCCTGTTTGTGCACTCTTGTTTGTTTTGTCACCATGACGTTAGTTCACCTGTCCTCATGACTCACGCACCTGACTCATTTGGACACACGCACCTGTCTCAATCATGAGACATTATTATTTAAGCTTGCAGTTGCCAGGGAATCGGCCTGGCGACATTGACATTATTCATGCTCTGCTCTATTGACATTCTGGATTTGCTCTGTGCTGACTTATTTCATGTTAATTCCATGCCATAGTTCCATGCTTGACCAAGTAAGTTTTTGTTTATTCGTGTCACAGTAAGTGGTTATTTGTTTCATGCCCATAGTTTACGCCTTTGTGATAGTTTTTTGTTCTTTTTTTTGTTGTCTCCGCCTTGTGTGCGCCTTTTGTTTGCACTTTTATAGTATAATCAAAACATGTATTTACCTTCACGCCATGTCCGGTCCAGTCGATTTGCACCACGGGAAATCATGCCTCATAGTCCAAGTCTTGACATACAGTATATAATTGGCATGATCAGATATTAAAGTTTAAAATATGCATTTTTTTTCTGTCAAAATTGAAAGAACATTTAGTTAATAAAATAAAAAAGTATTTTATTGAAACCCATTTTTTCCAGGCTTTCGCGGGCCACATAGAATGATGTGGCGGGCCAGAACTGGCCCCCAGGCCTTGAGGTTGACACCTGTGCTCTAGGGCCTATTTATGCACAATGCAAAAGGAATTTACAATACAACTAACATGTTTCGAACAGTATTGTCTTTTGGATAAAGGACATTTAGTTGTATTATATGCATTAACTAAAGTAAGCATGTACTGTATATGAACAGACATGGCACTCTGGTTATATATGTCTAAAAGAGCTTTATCCGTGTTATTGAATCCAGTGACCTGTAGGAGACCCAATCTGCAGAATGTATTCCATTGTTTTAATTCTAGCTTCCAGCCCTTTTTACACTTGTGCTTCTTCTGGAAGGTTAATAATAGACTGAAGCCAATCTCTGCAGAGACACAGGAATCCTGAAACCTCCTATATGTAACCTTAAGCCTCAAAGGGGAGAAAGCACATTTACTTATTGAACATAACACTGATTAGATGGAGAGCAGAGTACGCCTATATTGCTGATGAAATGACTCCAAGGCGTGATGTTTTTATGTGTGTGCAAGGTCATGGAGGTCACAAGTGTGTCAACCTAAGCAGGATTCCATAATGAAGGTTTGTTTGAACATCAGGTTTGGCTTATTTGCTTTCTTTGAGGTCAGACGTGAACATCTTCGGACAACATGTGCAGTATACATGAACTGGCATAACTGAAATAAACAACCTGGCTCAGTTTGGGCAGATAAATCCTAAAGATCACAAATCAAGCAAGGTCGTTTGTGTGTGTAGTGTCAATGACAAACATGTTTAGGGCTGCAGGCTACAATTTAGTGTATGTATGCAGCTGGGATAGGCTCCAGCACCCCCCAAGAGGGACAAGCGGTAATAAATGGATGGATGCATGTTAAAACGGAGTTGGTTGTCACACTCATATCTCGACACGAGAGGGCCCTAGGGGGTTAGATTAAGTAAACCTTGCTTCTTTCAACTCCTTTTTGGACATGTAAAGAAAATATGTCAAATATATGATATATCATATTGATACTGTATACATGTTCGAAATAAATTTAAATCAACCAACCAACCTCTGTCTTTCAAATTGTGGAAATGTCCGAAATTAACTCACTTGCATAATCTTCCCTACAGTAAGAACTTGAAGTGAGAGAACTTTTTGTGTTTTTTGTGTCAGATTGTAAATATTGAGCTCCTAAGTATTTGTCTCCTATAGGCTTTTACACGACAAAACATTTTTTATCCCTAAAAAGTGCCAAGGGAAAAACTATAGGTTGTTACTAGCTATCCAACTAGTTGTCACACGGTTGTTAGCCTTGATGCTCGCAACAAATTATTTTCGAGGTTGGTTATTTTCAAGGGCCCCTTAAACGTCTCGTAAAAATGATTTCTGATTACAGTAAAAAAAAAGGATATATGTTGTATATTGTAGCGTCCCGGACGAGTTAGTGCTGCAAGGGGTTCTGGGTATTTGTTCTGTTGTGTTTATGTTGTGTTACGGTGCAGATTTTCTCCCGAAATGTGTTTGTCATTCTTGTTTTGTGTGGGTTCACAGTGTGGCGCATATTTGTAACAGTGTTAAAGTTGTTTATATGGCTACCCTCAGTGTGACCTGTATGGCTGTTGACCAAGTATGCATGGCATTCACTTGTGTGTGTGAAAAGTCGTAGATATTATGTGATTGGACCAGCACACAAAGGCAGTGCCTTTAAGGTGTATTGCCGCTCTGTACTTCTCCCTACGTCTGTGTACCACTCTGTACAGCGGTGTTTTAAAAAGTAATACATTTTACTTTTTTGAAACCAATACCGATAATTTCCGATTTTACATTTTAGAGCATTTATCGGCCGATAATATCGGCAGTCCGATATTTTCGGACATCTCTAATTATGATATATAACGGTGATTTCAATTGGAAAATGTTTAGGTAATCAAAGGAGAAGAGATGTTTGTGGGTCCTTCATTGAGTCTGCTTCTGTTGATTGGCTGCACTATTACTTCTACATTATTACTTTTGCATTATTATTACTATTGCTTACTTCAGCTACAAATCAAAAATCCCATCCTGCTCCTGATGTATTACATACACAGACATTATTTTGACTTTTTTCAACTCATGATAAGAGTTCCCAGGGCATTCAATCGATCGCAACTGGACTGTTCAATTTGTCTTTAGAAACCGTTTCGCCTCTCATCTAAGTAGGCTTCATGCTCATAGACTTAGATTGGTCCGATCTAGTCTAGAAACTGGTGCCAGAACAACTATTTATACTCCGAGAAGCAAGGATGGTTCCGCACTATTGTCGTAAAAAAACAGTTGAGATGCAAACGAGCAACCCTTCTGTTAATGCCAAAGATGATCGCTAGAATTGAGTTTTTGCTCGTAAGCGTTGAGGGATTGTGTGCTAAAACATTTGCAGTGAAACAACCATTAACAGCCCAAAATCAGTGGTTGGACTAGAAAAGGACTTAGAAAATGTGCTACTTTTGTGCCGTTTTTACAACCGAAAGGAATACTAACGTGGGTAATTTCAGTCGAACAATTGACTTTGGTCTGGTTGTGGTTGTTCCACAGAGATCGTTTTGCCACACAATACCTCAATGCTAACGAAGGGAAATTCCATTTTAAGGAACGTTGCTGGCATTGACAGAAGGGTTGCTCTTTTGGATCTCAACAGTTTCTTTTTTTCTCACTACAATAGGTCGCCAACTTCTTTGCCCGGGCACGCCTTCCTTGTGTTAGGGTAGTTTGGGTTTTGGCACCGGCTTCTAGACTACATAGAATAGAATAGAATAGAATGGACTTTATTGTCATTATATTTGCATATAACGAGATTAAGGACTCCAACTTAAGGTGCGGTAGTGGGAACAAATATGGGATAAAAATAAATTACACAAGAGGTAATAAAGATACAACTAAGAATTGAAATAAACAGACTACTATCCAATACAAATAATAAGCAATCCTGTACAATATACAAAACACTATACAAAATACTGTACAATATACAGAACAAGACAAGAATAACACAGTAATAAATAACAATCAGTGTCGGATGTATTGCACTCGAAGGGTAATATTGCACAGTAAACCTACTCAGTGGCCTAGTGGTTAGAGTGTCTGCCCTGTGATCGGTAGGTTGTGAGTTCAAACCCCGGCCGAGTCATACCAAAGACTATAAAAATGGGACCCATTACCTCCCTGCTTGACACTCAGCATCAAGGGTTGGAATTGGGGGTTAAATCACCAAAAATGATTCCCCAGCGCGGCCACAGCTGCTGCTCACTGCTCCCCTCACCTCCCAGGGGGTGATCAAGGGTGATGGGTCACCACACCTAGTGTGTGTGTGACATCATAACAATAATGCGGTCTAAAACTAGATCTGACCTAAGTCTATGACAGGGGTCGGCAAGCCAAAATGTTGAAAGAGCCATATTGGACCAAAAATACAAAAACGAATCTGTCTGGAGCCGCAAAAAATTAAAAGCCATATTACATACAGATAGTGTGTCATGAGATATACATTGAATTAAGTCGACTTAAAGGAAACTAAATGACCTCAAATAAACCTACAGATGAGGCATAATGATGCAATATGTACATGTAGCTAGCCTAAATAGCATGTTAGCATCGATTAGCTTGCAGTCAAGCAGTGACCAAATATGTCTGATTAGCACTCCACAAGTCAATAACATCAACAAAACTCACTTTTGTGTATTCACGCACAACACTAAAAGTCTGGTGGACAAAATGAGACAGAAAAAGAAGTGGCATAAAACACGTCCTAGAAAGTCGGAGAAAGTTATACATGTAAACAAACTACGGTGAGTTCAAGGACCGCCAAAATTAGTAGGACAAAACGGCGTTCGCCGAATACTCGAATCAGTGAAGCATGTTTAATATAAACAGTGTGCTTTATAACAATTAGGGAGGTTTGTCCTCCTACAGAAACCATATTAAAACTAAAAATATATTTTTTTCCCCTCATCTTTTTCCATTTTCCATACATTTTTGAAAAAGCTCCAGAGAGCCACTAGGGCGGCGCTAAAGAGCTGAACAGTCCACTTGCGATCCATTGGATTTCCCGAAAATACAATAACGAGGGTGAATGAGAACATCCACGGACTCCGTTACAATATGTAACTAATAAAGTAACTTGTATCCAACTTAGTTACTTTTAAAATACAGTAAAGTACCCAAGTTACTTTTTCAAGGAGTAATCAGATTACTTTTTAAAATTGATTTAGGTAACACTGGTCGTCAAATATTTTTAGTACCGTTTTTTTCATAGTTTGGCCGGGCTCCAGTGCGACTTATATATGTTTTTTTCCTTTTTTATTATGCATTTTGGGCAGGTGCGACTTATACTCCGAAAAATACGGTATTTGTTGTCACATAGACAAATATATTCATCATTGTGCTGTCAAAATTAAGGTAACTCGTGTGATTAATCACTACATATTATTGCATTAATTATGTACCATATACATGCAGATTAATCACGCAATTATTTTCCCTTTATTTTAACCGTAGATTGTTACCTGAAAGGCAGCGCTGGTTATTATAAGGTCAGTGATCAGGTCAATACGTCACTGCAAAGATGAGTGAGGAGGCTCGCTGGAAAATTTCACTTCAAAATACCCCCAGTTAGATAAAATGTTCACCAAGTTTTAAGCAAATAAATTATGTATTATGTAAAATATTTCTTGATGACATTCTGACAATATATTGCATTCGTGTTAAAATATTAGGATATTTTTTTTAGTTAATTGAAATTATAAAAGCGATTAATAACCTGTGATTAGTTATGAGTATTCCAAATTCAAGTGTGATTAATCTGATTTAAAAACGAATAATTTGATTACACTAATTCATACATATCACATATACAATAGGCTGGCTTAAAGAGGTTACTGGTTGTATGTCTTGCTCATTTTGTATTGAGATGCATTAAATGATGTGTGTCAACTTGTCAACACATTTACACTTTCAAATGTAGATTTTCCTTCTTGCTTTTGAAAAAAAAAAAAGATTTCCCTGTAGAATAACATTGTGTCATTCAACCCCACAGTGGTTGACAACCCGCATGATGGGGTTGGTTGTCACAATGTGCTAAGTGATAGTTTATTACTTCATTGTTACAATGAGTTGTAAAAATGAAAGGGATAGACGTTTCAAGCCAACACTTTAAGCTTCAATTTAGTGTAAGAATGATTAGTGTGAATTTATTACATCAAAACATCTTTCAACAGAGTAAAAAGTGTGACAACCAACCCCATTGTTCAGACTAACAGTAAAACGTATATTAGTTAAATGCAATATATTTAAAAAGTATTCATTCTTTTATTCATCTCGTATGGCTTTATCATGATGGCATGCCCCTCTCGAAAGTCTCCCGGGGCAACCATTCTCCTGAATTTCTCCTGATTTCCACCCGGACAACAATATTGGGGGCGTGCCTTAAAGGCACTGCCTTTAGCGTCCTCTACAACCTGTCGTCACGTCTGCTCTTCCTTCATACAAACAGCATGCCGGCCCCTGTCACACGATATATGCGGCTTCTACACACATATAAGTGAATGCAACGCATACTTGATCAACAGCCATACAGGCCACACTGAGGGTGGCCGCATAAACAACTTTAACACTGTTACAAATATGCGCCACACTGTGAAACCACACCAAACAAGAATGACAAACACATTTCGGGAGAACATCCGCACCGTAGCACAACATAAACACAACAGAACAAATACCCAGAACCCCTTGCAGCACTAACTCTTCCGGGACGCTACAATATACACCCCCCCGCTACCAGCAAACCCCGCCCACCTGAGCCCCGAAATTAATGAACTAGCATCCAAGAAAAGATGGCAGGTATCTGGCTCGGGCACATCAGATTAGATCAGTGTGTCGCAAACTGAGCAGTAAAAAGGCCTGAATGGTTGATTTATTCATGGTTATTTTATTTTCAAATTTATTAGCCTGTGGAAAAAGTTAATGTTGATATTTGATGTTTTTTCGTTAGTTTTTTGAAAGTTGATTTTGCACTATTAAGTTATATAAGCGTTTCTTGTTCCATATTCAGTGTTAAAGCAAATCAGTGTAGCAAACTGAGCAATAATTAACGTTTTATTCATGCACTTTCTCTTGCTACTTCAAGGCTTGAATGTTTGATTCATTCATTATTGTTATTTTATTTTCAAATGTATTATTAGCCGGTGGAAAAAGTTTATTTTGATATTTACCTCAGAAGGCTGCAAATAAAAAAGAGGCATTACATTTTTATTTAAATTTTATTTGATATGCCATTTATATTTTTGAATTATTATTATTATTATTATTTGAAACTCCATTTTGCATGTCACTATAAAGTTATATAAGCCTTGCTTGTTCAATATTCAATGCAAAACTTGTTTGGGTCCCTCTTAAAAGGTTAATTTGTTCAACCTTGGCCCGCAGCTTTGTTCAGTTTTAAATTTTGGCCCACTCTGTATTTGAGTTTGACACCCCTGGTATATACTGTATGCCTTGTTTTAATATGGGCCAAACTTAGCCCATACACGTTTCTGAAAAGGAAACAAACCCTCTTTCTCAAGACCCATTTTTGGAAAAATATTTTGTTTGTGTGACAGGACAAAAATGACAGATTAAATCACATTTAGTATCATCAATCAAACATATGATGGTGGATTGCAAGTAAAAAGGACCCCATATTTCTTACCCTCTTATATGCTGAAGTGACTTAATTAACTCATGTTATGTTTTGCATGTGGTGAATGTTCGTAATCATGTTGGAGGAAGCAAACCTTCAAGTTTAAGTAAACATTGGTATTTCAGTTTGAGCACATAATAAGATAAGGCCCCTTAGTTTGATATTCGCAGGTGGATTTGATCACTTCTCGTAGAAAAGAGGCCCTAATTGGGACTTCGGAACGCAATATCCTTGAGAGGAGACTACCTGTCTAGCTCAATGCCAACATTTAAGTTATGACTCAAAGCAGTTGTTTTCAGGACATTTACACCCAAACTGACCCAGTGCACACACACAGACAGGAGGTAGGAATATAAGACTGGTGGTTTGGCTTCTCCAAGTTAGGAGTCCTTAATTTTTTTTGACTTAGATTCCTCCGGGTACTGCAGACCTGCTTAAATGACGCTCGCTTATAATAAAGCAACTTTCTGTTCAGCAAAGTATCTCCGACATCTCTTTTGATCCAGCCGCGCTGCCGTGTCGCCCTTCTGCCCGAAAGAGGGTGACAGGACCAGAAATACACTTCAATGCTTTTGCTACATTGATCACCATTGTATATTATTACTACTAGAGATGCCGATAAATGCGTTAAAATGTAATATCGGATATTGTCGGTATCGTTTTTTTTTTATTATCGGTATCATTTTTTGGTTTATTTTTTTTATTTTTTATTTTTTTATTAAATCAACATAAAAAACACAAGATACACTTACAATTAGTGCACCAACCCAAAAAACCTTCCTCCCCCATTTACACTCATTCACACTCATTCACACAAAAGGGTTGTTTCTTTCTGTTATTAATATTCTGGTTCCTACATTATATATCAATACATATCAATACAGTCTGCAGGGATACAGTCCGTAAGCACACATGATTGTGCGTGCTGCTGGTCCACTAATAGTACTAACCTTTAACAGTTAATTTGACAAATTTTCATTAATTACTAGTTTCCATGTAACTGTTTTTATATTGTTTTACTTTCTTTTTTATTCAAAAAATGTTTTTAATTTATTTATCTTATTTTATTTTATTTCGATTTTTTTAAAAGTACCTTATCTTCACCATACCTGGTTGTCCAAATTAGGCATAATAATGTGTTAATTCCACGACTGTATATATCGGTATCGGTAATTAAAGAGTTGGACAATATCGGAATATCGGATATCGGCAAAAAGCCATTATCGGACATCCCTAATTACTACTACTAAATCATAACTCCTCCCTGTTTTTTGCTAACTTTGACCATTCAGACACTTTAAAGAGGGGATCTCTGTGATGTGGGTGCATCTATTTAGGTCACTGGTATGTGGAAGTGACAGGATGAAAAGCTCTGACTCACTTCAGGAGAGGTCGCTTGGTACCACCCGTTGGTTTGTATGTTTGTAAGAAAAAAAAACTACTGTCTTATACTTAATTAATAAAAACTTCTTAAATGTGCTTTTTAATTGGCTTTTTTGTGGGTTACCACATGAGAAGGGTACCAGAGAGGGCTAGTCACAAAAAACTGTCAACCCTTTGGAACACAGAGTACTCACAGACATGGCTGCTCATTACGAAATGCATGGCTCATATGAATAATCAATCAGTCTCTCCAGGATTTCACATTGTCACAATTGCGCAAATTCCCGCAAATTCAACCAATTTCTATGAGTTATGCGTGGCCTTAGAACGTAGTCCAAATGCCCACGATTTATCCGCACATTTTGGCCAATCAGCGTCATTATTGCCAATCAAATTTGTCTCTGAGTAGTGCTCAAATGTGCATGTCAACTATTTAATCAAAACCGATGTTTATTTCTTGTGTAGAGTGTAACAATATATAAACTCTTTATTGCTCAAACGGCACAATTGCCATCCTACTTGGTAGCTCAAACCTACGTTTTCTCCCTGTCTAGAGTGCTAAAATCATTCAGCAACACACTGGCATTCTCACCTCTTAGTTTGCATGTACCGTATTTTTCGGAATATAAGGCGCACTTAAATCCTTTAATTTTCTTAAAAATTGACAGTGTGCCGTATAACCCCGTGCGCCTAATGTACGGAATAATTCTGGTTGTGCTTACTGACCTCGAAGCTATTTTATTTGGTTCATGGTGTAATGATAAGTGTGACCAGTAGATGGCAGTCACACATAAGAGATACGTGTAGGCTGAACGATGACGCCAGTGAACAACACCGAAACTTAAATGTTTCATTGAGAATATAGAACATTACACACGGCGCTCAAAAATCTGGCAAAATGTTTTAGTACAACTTTGGTAAGCTCTGAAGCTGCACCGCTTGATGTTATATACGGCGCATTATGGATACCGTAGTCAGATGTGCTGTGCTTGAACATACGAGTAGTATTATGATGTGTATATAAGCACCTATTAGCAGACATATTATTTGGTGTTTTGTTTCGCAATATTATGCACAACTAACTTTTCTTACCTTCTGGTAACTGCTGATGTGTATTTGGGATCTGCGTAAGTCCTGAAAATGCACGCGCGTCCGCCATTGTAGTCCGGTTATTGTTTTAAGTAAAGTCTGAATGTCATTAAAACAGTTAGCTCCATCTTTTGACACTTCTTCCACTCCCGTCCTTGCACGCTACATCGCTACAACAAAGATGACGGGGAGAAGACGCTGTCGAAGTGGAGTTGCGTAAATAAGACTGCTCACAAAACGGCGCATCCTAAAGCAACGGTAAGTAAGCGACTTGAAGATGATCTGTAAAACAATTTATGCAAAATTTTCAAAAAAGAACCAGCATTACATGTTATGTAGACCACAAGAAAGTGTTTTCAATTTAGAAAAAAAAATCATAAAATGACCCCTTTAATGCACCTTATAATCCGGTGCGCCTTTCTATGAAAATAGACCTGAAAAGACCCGCTGGTGCGCCCTATGGTCCGAAAAATATGGTATTTATATGTTTAACATTTACAGTATTTATCCAAAGTAAGGAAACTAAGAACAGATTCTCATGTGCAACGTTCCCTCTAAGGTGTGCGCCTGCGCAATTGCGCACTGCTCAAGCGTCCTCTGCGCACAGCAAATATATGCAGCGCACCAAATCAAATTCCATCTGAATTCTAAACAAAATAAACACATTTATTCTGTGTAATTTTGCAATGCAACTTTGAGTGACAGTGACAACAAGCGGCCCTAACGGTGTTCGTCAACACTGTTCAATTGAACACCGTTCAATTATTGTAACGTCTATCGAGATGCTTCGAGGACAGGAATTATATCGATCACTTTATTGAGCAAAACCGTTTATATTCGGCCATAACCACACCAAAAACATGAGTAAAAAACTTCTATCTTGAAAAACTAGTCATTTTCTGCCGTACAAACCAGGCCAAAACCAACTTGTCATCTGTCACCAACACGCATACCACTAAACCAATGGTTCTCAAATGGGGGTACGCGCACCCCTGGGGGTACTTGAAGATATGCCAAGGGGTACGTAAGATTTAAAAAAAATATCACCTGGGGATAAGTTGATTGGCAAGACTAAATTGGCCCTAGTGTGTGGATGTGAGTGTGAATGTTGTCTGTCTATCTGTGTTGGCCCTGCGATGAGCTGGCGACTTGTCCAGGGTGTACCCCGCCTTCCGCCCGATTGTAGCTGAGATAGGCTCCAGCGCCCCCCGCAACCCCAAAGAAAATGGATGGATGGATTCTAAAAATAGCAACAATTCAAAAATCCTTTATAAATATATTTATTGAATAATACTTCAACAAAATATGAATGTAAATTCATAAACTCAGTGAAGCACAAGCTCAGGTTTCTCACTAAAATGTCTGTCAAAAAGAACTGTGAAAAGAAATAAATATTGATGTTAAAGATTTCTTTTTTTTGTGAAGAAATGTTTAGAATTAAGTTCATGAATCCAGATGGATCTCTATTACAATCCCCAAAGAGGGCACTTTAAGTTGATGATTATTTCTATGTGTAGAAATCTTTATTTATAATTGAATCACTTGTTTATTTTTCAACAAGTTTTTAGTTATTTTTATATATTTTTTTCCAAATAGTTCCATAAAGACCACTACAAATGAGCAATATTTTGCACTGTTATACAATTTAATAAATCAGAAACTGATGACACAGTGCTGTATTTTACTTTTTTATCTCTTTTTTTCAACCAAAAATGCTTGCTCTGATTAGGGGGTACTTGAATTAAAAAAATGTTCACAGGAAATGTTCACTGAAAAAAGGTTGAGAACCACTGCACTAAACCACTGGTGCGTTTATGGCCACACAAAAAGTCGGACAACTCAAACACCACAAAGTTACACTATGACTCCTCAGTCATACGTGTGCTTATTCTACTGTCATTTATTATTAATGTTAATTTATTGATATTAATCATGGAATCCTGTTACTATAGAAAGTTACAGGAATGCACACTTCATCCTATGCTTACATTTCATTGTGCAACATGAGGATGTTTAAGGGGAACTAAATGTGATCTCTGAAAGGGGTACAAATGATTTCCAAAGCAGGAACCCCACCCAGACATATTGTACAATACTAATCCATAGCTTATGAAAAACAAGATTTATTTTATTTTCATTACAAGTGGGCCAAATCACTAATATTACAAAATAATCTCATGAAAATGACTCCTCTCATTTGAGTGTTATTATAAAAGATTGGTTTGAGACAGGTGTGCTGTGCTGGTATTGCCACGTGTGATGTTGCTCACATGTGCTCCACTCAATGCTCAGGGAGTTTTTGTGTTTGCTCACACACATGAACAATTAGAGGGAACATTGCTCATGTGCAATCTCGACCTATAGCAGCAAAGAGGCAGTATATACATAACACTCTCTCCTTTACCAACAAAAATGGCTGCCATAGATCGCTCTCTACAATTTACAAATGTTCCTTAACGTGCGTGGGTAAATGTGTTGGAACATAAATGAATGTTTAAGATGGACAAACACTTTTCAAGCAAAAAACATACAGAGATTGTCTGGAACTTGTGGATGACGGAGCAGACACTGCTATGTGGTGTCACCTGTGTGGTATAAAATGAGTAAGACATCAATATCATATTTGTTTTCCAATCATGTGCTTTATGAGGTAAAGATTACAAGGAACATTTGGAAATTGATAACAAATTCATTAAAAAACATTGCAACTTCTGCTGCAACTTTCTGAAAAAGCTGCCGTGAATTCAGGCACACAAAGCCTGCGAAACCCCGGAGGGACTGATAAAGTCAATCATTTTTATTTTATGTTAAAATAAATACCTCCCAAGCTACTCATCATCAAAACTAAAGTTGAGGACATTATTATTATTATTATTTTATTATTATTGAAGTGGTTAACTTATTTTTACACTTGTATGACAGTTTAGCGTTCTAAAATAAATGATAAATAATGATAAATGGGTTATACTTGTATAGCGCTTTCCTACCTTCAAGGTACTCAAAGCGCTTTGACAGTATTTCCACATTTACCCATTCACACACACATTCACACACTGATGGAGGGAGCTGAAGTGTCTTGCCCAAGGACACAACGGACGTGACTAGGATGGTAGAAGGTGGGGATTGAACCCCAGTAACCAGCAACCCTCCGATTGCTTGCATGGCCACCCTACCAACTTCGCCACGCTGTCCCTAAATGTTCTTTAACACATTGCCTGTACAGTTAAAATAGGTTGAGCTTTGAATTTCTATTTAAGTTCAAATTTTCTATCGAAAAAAACCCCGAAACAGATCCGGATTTAATAAAGTGATGTTTGTCCTGAAATGGATATTTTGACAAAACTTTAATTCAAAGCAGATTTTCTACCTGGATGCACGGCGTAAAAACCTGTAATGCAAAACAAACGTTAATCCTAATCAGCCAAAACTAACCCAGCTTGCAAACTGCATCGTACATTATTTCAACGCTTACTGGATGTAATGTTGTGATTTGTTGTGTTCAGAAACAAGGTAGTAGTGGTGTTGCGTGTGGAAGTGAATGTAGTATTGCATGTGACCCGAGTGATTAAGGAACCAGAGTGCGTAAGGAACAACAGAGCCTGTGGCTGCTGATTTGCAGTGGTCATGAATCTGGACCAGACAGGAATCTTTTACTACTTCTATGAACACCGCTGCCCGCCTCCCCCTTTTCTTCCCTGTAAGCTCCTCTTTGTCTATTTGCGAACATCAAACATCATCGCAGAGCTTTAAATCACAGATGCCTTGGAAGAGACACTCGCCAACAATCAAGACATTGATCGTGAAGCCTTGTCAGGTGGCACAATATGCTCCGCAAACATCCACTGAGCCGTTTGTCCTGGCTGGCGCATTTACCCGGAAATCAGCAGGAAAACAATCTTTCGGGGGTCATCTTTGTTTTAGCAAGAGAGGCAAAGAGATGAATCTGCAATGATACCTTTCTTGGCAAATACCCGGAAAATACAAATCAATGCAAGGGACATGATCCTTCAGAGTTTTGTTTACCACATATATAAATAAAGATCCAGTGTCTTTTAGTCTGCATCATTTAGCATATTGTGCCTGTAGCTACACCTACTTACCTCCCACTTACACACTCATAACACAAGAGCATAAACTCACTTCGCATTTATTTCCTTTTACAAATACATCTTTTGGGTTCAAAGAGCAATTAATTCATTGCAAAGCTCTATCGTTTGTTTTCTTTTACACAGTCAGCTCTGAGCGGAGGGAGGAAACCTTGCCAGGTGCGTTTTTTACCCTTCAAGTCAAAGTCTTTGGCCACGGAAGCATGTTCAGAGCTGATAAGAGGGCCAGTGACTCTCTGGAGAAATGGGTTTTCATTCTTCAACCCTGCTCTTTTCTCCAAGAGAGGATTGCAAAATGTCCCTTTGTTGCCTTGTTGGTACGACAAACTAAAAGTCTCGACCGATTCTGCTACATCATACTTGAAAACTCCGCTCCTGTGCCAAGAAAACGTGGCGCCTAAAAAACCAACAGAAGTTCTCCACGTGGTGCAAAATAATACATGACATGTATAATGCATAGATTGGTATGTGCTGTATCATCCAGTGATTATACTTAGTATTAAATAAATATATTATCACCACTGATTATGGACATTCAAATAAAATGTATATACACAAAGGAGATTGCTCTGGATGCTTCTCTTGGCTTCACATGTCCGTCTCATAAGCACGCAGCTTTTTGCATTTGGCGTTTGGCACTCGCCCAGAATCATTTACCCTGCTGCTTGATGACTGTCTTCTCATGCCATCGCCATCTAACAGTCATGGATCACTGTCATCACAGCGGAAATTGGCCGTATAAATCCAGTCCTGTAACATATTTACTTCGGAGCAGGGTTTCTGATGCAAGAATGTCTTACTAACCCTCTACCTAGAGTTACTGGTCTCTGCTAGTCTGTTGTTCATAATGCCAAGGGCACCGACCCCCCCGGAGAAACCGTTATGCCGTGAGCTGCCACAAACCGTCCTGGGATACCCGTTAGCAGACTCTGAAAGCTGCTTCTGCATGATGGCCAGCGAAACCTTGTTGGAAGCTGCCAGGTCTTTCATAGAGATCATCTCCCCTGACAACCTGCGCCCTTCCGTGTCACTGTCAAACGGTCCATCCGAATCGGGCAGGTTACGACCCCTAGAACCCGGTCGGATGGCGTTACGTCTGGCCAGAAAGGTGCTGGCTTTATTGCAGCGCTGGCAAAATAGGCAGCTCATCTTCTCCAGCATCCAGTTGAGCACCTGCTTGATTACAATAGAGATAACGTTAAAGAGCGAATAAATGCAACACACTCCCGTTAACATGAATAGGAAGTTAGCCACCCGGTAGAGGCCTTGGTATTCGTAAGCCTCACTCTGGCTGCTTACATAGTCCCCAAAGCCGATTGTACTGAAGGTGACAAAACAGAAGTACAGTGAATCTAAATAGCCCCAGCCCTCCACGGGGGTGTACATGGCCGAAGCGCAGCAGGAGATGGTGATGGCTGACAGGCATAGAATCAGCATCACGTGGTAAACAGAGGGCTTCCACCCCGGCAGACAGAAAGCAGAGAAGTCCCGGTCGATCCCCGGTGGGAGGAGGCCGCTGTTCCTGATTCGCCTCTCCCTCACAGCTTTCATGACGACGGCCAGCAGCGTGATGATGCGCTCCAGGAAGAGATTAAAGAAGAGAATGGTCGCCGCACAGCCCAGGAGCCCGTAGAAAATCAAGAACACTTTTCCTGCCACAGTCACTGGTGTTGTCATTCCAAAACCTGCAGAGATAGAAGAAACATTAGTCTCATTTTGGCTGCTTAAATTTGACTTCTAAGCACATACTTAAAAACTGTGTTTTCTCCAGGTACTGGTCCCTCTTAAAATAAGATGCATGTTAGATTGATCGAAGACTGGCTGTTGCTATTGACTCTTGTTTTGAGCTTTTGGTACTTCCTTCACCCGTGAGAATGGGTCATTCTACACTGACCAATAGGTCTCTGCTCCAAGAACCGTCATGCCATGTTTGACTGATCTAGATAGTATCCGTACGATAGGGAAACTTCAGGCTGGTGTTCCCCAAAAACGAGTTGCAGCATTGTTTGGAGTGAGCTTTAGTGCCAAATCTCAACTGAAAGACATGGTCCATATAAAGAGGGATGGCAGAGACAGGCCGCGAAGTGGGCGTCTTAAGAAGATCTATGTGTACATTTCACTGTCTGGGTGAAATTAGCCGTTGGCAAAAACCTGACATGTTGTATATATTGTCTTTAATATGTGCTATTCCTATTTTAGATGAAGAATGAAAAAAAGACTGTTTTCTCAGGCTGTCAGCACTTTGGCACCATAAGCGGTCTTCAGTGATTGCAGTCAAGATTTGCAGGACGATTTTGGCCATATGGCTGACAGCTCTCTGCCCAGACAATCCGGAACAGACGTCACACCGCCTATATCCAGTCTCATAGTGCTGCCCGGAGGCCTGCCATGACTGGCGTTTTAATCATGCAATCTACTGAACACTAAACGAGAGTCAATGGTAGAAGAAGCTGTTCGGCCAACACACATACTCATTTTTGCTGCTCATCCCACAAATTAATGTCCCTTACAAATTTGCCACAATTTGAAAAGTTAATAAATAGGCTTATAATGGCATAACAATTATTGCCAAGAAGCACTAACTAACTAACAAAACATGTCCTTATTTTTTTGTGCTATGTACAGTACAGGCCAAAAGTTTGGACACACCTTGTCCTCATTTAATGCATTTTCTTTATTTTCATGACTATTTACATTGTAAATTGTCACTGAAGGCATCAAAATTATGAATGAACACATGTGGAGTTATGTACTTAACAAAAAAAGGTGAAATAACTGAAACATTGTTTTATATTCTAGTTTCTTCAAAATAGCCACCCTTTGCTCTGATGACTGCTTTGCACACTCTTGGCATTCTCTCGATGTGCTTCAAGCACACCTGTGAAGTGAAAACCCTTTCAGGTGAGTACCTCTTGAAGCTCATGGAGGGAATGCCAAGAGTGTGTGGAAAAGTAATCAGAGCAAAAGGTGGCTATTTTGAAGAAACTAGAATATAAAACATGTTTTCAGTTATTTCCCCTTTTTTTTCTTAAGTACATAACTCCACATGTGTTCATTCATAGTTTTGATACCTTCAGTGACAATCTACAATGTAAATAGTCATGAAAATAAAGAAAACGCATTGAATGAGAAGGTGTGTCCACACTTTTGGCCTGTACTGTATGTGCCTTATGATTCCCTGCTGACCAGTTCCTAAAGTCAACTGGGATAGGATCCAGCTCACTTATGACAACATAGGGCCTAACCTACTAAAATCAAAATACCACATGCTAAACAGTGAGTGCAAACTATAAAATTGTGTGCATTATTCGTGGACATTTTTCGGGTTATCTATAAAGACTGCTTGTGCAATTGATGAGTGAAAATGTGGTGAAGACCAAGAGGATTTTTCTTACACTACCAGTTGTGCCTAAAGAGACATTCATGACATCATATGGTCCATTGAGCTGAACTGTGTTGTTTCGTAATGTTGTGGAATATGCAGCACACATCACCTTTTCAAGATTCAAGATTCAAGATTGTTTATTGTCATATGCACAGTTAAACAGACAGTTTGCCGTACAATGAAAATCTTACTTTGCTAGTCCACCCTTCAACAAGTCACACGGTACTTAGCTAAAAAATAAAAATAAAAATTCTGTGTGATATTAAAGTTCTCACTTCTCTGTGTGCGCTTTGAGTGTCAAGTGTATAGAAAATCGCTATATAAAGCTAATCCATTATTATTATTATTATTATTATTATTATTATTATTATTATCATCACCTCCTCCCCAGTATTGTGGGCGTTCTAATAATCAGCATATATTCTGCACATACATGAAGACCGAAACACTCTTTTGCTTATTTTGCGCACAAGCTTAGTAAATCCGCTTTGTGTGCGCCGTCTAAAGTTTGCACTTGTTTTAGTACACGCAAACGTTTAGTACATCAAGCCCTAAAGTGGGTAAGCAGTAGAAAGCCGATGGACTTGGCAAGTGGTTGGAGGTAAAGTGACATCGCATGCCATCAATGCTTACCACAGCAAAGAACCCGTCTTGCACTCTCTGAGTTGGATTTTATTAAACATGATATCAGAAGTGGGATTGTTTAGAACAGGGGTCGGCAACCCAAAATGTGGAATATTGGACCAAAAATACAAAAAACAAATCTGTCTGGAACCGTAAAAAATGAAAAGCCGTATATAAGTCCTATAATGAAGGCAACACATGACGTAAGTGTCTATATTAGCTATAATAGCCTACTATCAAAATGACTACGTGTCGCAGGCTGAAGCAAATCTTCGTTGACAGAAATGTTGAAATGTAATATTTATTCTAAACATTTTTACAACATTAGAAACCATTAGTAAATCAGAGGCTACTCAGAAGGTGAGAAAACCCCTGGAAATTACTGGCTTTTAATGGCCAAAAGGTATAGGTGTGTCCAAATGTGTGTCCAAGTTAAAGGAAACGGCAGGCTGTCTTCTTTTAATAGATTTATTACAATCTTTGGCAAGCTGTGTTTGCTGTGGTCTGGAACAACATGGCACACAAACAACTATCTGAAATTCAGCCAATATTGCATACAGATAATGTGTCATGAGACATGCAAAACTAAATTATATACAAAGAGGATACAAGTAAAGGATATCAAATGAGCTCAATTATACCTACAAATGAGCCATAATGATGCAATATGTACATACAGCTAACCTAAATAGCATGTTAGCATTGATTAGCTTGCAGTCATGCACTGACCTAATATGACTGATTAGCACTCCAACAAATCAATAACATCAACATAGTGCACCTTTGTGCATTCACGCACAGCATAAAACTTTTGGTGGACAAAATGAGACAAAGAAGGAGTGGAAGATTTTGTATGTAAACAAACTGTTGCGTCACAGTCCACAGACAAAACAATGTTCACCAAATACTCTTATCAGTGAAGCATACACACAAACACATTAATTGGGATGGTTTGTGTCCGCAAACAAAAAACATACTAAAAAAAAAAAAAATTCCTCCCATCTATTTTCATTTTCAATCCTTTTTTAAAAATGCTCCAGGGAACCACTAGGGTGGCACTAAAGAGCCGTGGGTTGCTGAACCCCGATTTAGAAGTAAGGACATATTTATGTAGTGTGTCCAGTTGGACCCCTGGGTCATGTGACTCAATGGAATATTTTTGAGGCATTACGGCAATATGAAGGTCCTGAGTTCAATCCCGGGCTCGGGATCATTCTGTATGGAGTTTGCATGTTCTCCCTGTGTCTGCATGGGTTCCCTCCGGGCAGAGGTGGGTAGTAACGCGCTACATTTACTCCGTTACATCTACTTGAGTAACTTTTGTGATAAATTGTACTTCTAAGAGTAGTTTTAATGCAACATACTTTTACTTTTACTTGAGTATATTTATAGAGAAGAAACGCTACTTTTACTCCGCTACTTTTACTCCGCTACTTTTACTCCGCTACTTTTATCTACATTCAGCTCGCTACTCGCTACTAATTTTTATCGATCTGTTAATGCACGCTTTGTTTGTTTTGGTCTGTCAGACAGACCTTCATAGTGCCTGCGTTTCAACAAATACAGTCACTGGTGACGTTCACTCCGTTCCACCAATCAGATGCAGTCACTGGTGACGTTGGACCAATCAAACAGAGCCAGGGGTCACATGACCTGACTTAAACAAGTTGAAAAACGTATTCGGGTGTTACCATTTAGTGGTCAATTGTACAGAATATGTACTGTACTGTGCAATCTACTAATAAAAGTTTCAATCAATCAATCAAAAGTGTGAAGGAAAAAAGACCCTTTTTTATTTCAACCGTACATCCGGTCAAACGCCTAAAGACTGACTGCACAGTTCCTGTCTACACAATAAAAGTGCCGCTCCATCGCGCCTGCGCTTTCAAAATAAGAGTCTCCGAAAGCCAGCGCAAACAAGCTAGCAAGCTACGGAGTTTGCCGCCAATGTATATATTGTAAAGTGTATAAAAACGAATATGGAAGCTGGACAAATAAGATGCCAAAAAACAACCAATTTCATGTGGTATTAGACAGAAAGGAGGAACTTTTTTTCTCCTCCATTTGAAAACGAGGACGTTATCATCACTATTGTCTGATTACAATCAATGCAAGTCATCAGAATCAGGTAATACACCAACTTATATTCTTGTCTTCATGAAAGAAAGGAATCTATATGTGTTAAACATGCATGTATATTCATTAAAACACCTTTAACATGTAAACAAAAACGGCAAAATAAATAAATATAAATTGTATACTGTATATATCAATGTATGTATATATATATATGTGTGTGTGTGTGTATATATATATATATATATATATATATATATATATATATATATATATATATATATATATGTGTGTGTATATATATGATATGTGTGTGTATGTTACTCATCAGTTACTCAGTACTTGAGTAGTTTTTTCACAACATACTTTTTACTTTTACTCAAGTAAATATTTGGGTGACTACTCCTTACTTTTACTTGAGTAATAAATCTCTAAAGTAACAGTACTCTTACTTGAGTACAATTTCTGGCTACTCTACCCACCTCTGCCTCCGGGTACTCCGGCTTCCTCCCACCTCTAAAAACATGCACCTGGGGATAGGTTGTATGGCAACACTAAATTGGCCCTAGTGTGTGAATGTGAGTGTGAATGTTGTCTGTCTATCTGTGTTGGCCCTGCGATGAGGTGGAGACTTGTCCAGGGTGTACCCCGCCTACCGCCCAAATGCTGCTGAGATAGGCTCCAGCACCCCCCGCGACCCTGAAAGGGACAAGTGGTAGAAAATGGATGGATGGATGGAAAGCAATATTTAGATACCACTACCTGGAATTTTGGTGTCTCGGTCAGTAGTTTTACAACTATTTCATATCATCTATTTAGACTATTTTATCATTATCCATCAATTTTCTACCGTTTGTCCCTTCCGGGGTCTATTTTATAGTTAGTTTTGGTTTTAGAGTACCGCAAGTTTAGATTTAAAAGTCCTCTTATTGGCGTTAAAACCAGAAAAGCCCTCAAGTGTTATGCAGTGGACTTGTAGACCATTACAAAACACAACCACAACAATAAACGTATTGTTCAATAAATACTCTCACTGACACTGTCAATAAAAAGAGATCATTATTCAGAGTTGTGTTACAATGATCAGGAGTATCTAATGTGGCATCTGCTCTCACTGTTGCTTGGAAGGGAAAATTCAAGGACAAAGGGGAGATCAGAGTGTCAGTAAAAAGCCTTGGCCAAGCTTTTTTTCCCCTCCCAGTTTTCGCAAATGCCTCCCGCTATCACCTGATTTCCTAGTCAATTACTTTAAGTGTTCAAGCTGAGCCACCGAGACAAGAGGAGAGGAGCACATTATTTCAGTGTCACAGGTGTGCCTCTGCTGCGATGAGGTGGCGACTTGTTCTGGGTGTACACCGCCTTCCGCCTGATTGTAGCTGAGATAGGCTCCAGCGCCCCCCGCGACCCCGAAGGGAGTAAGCGGTAGAAAATGGATGGATGGAAGGTGTGCCTCTGATGTTCGCATCGGCAGCTGTTTGAGATTGGAGCGCACAAAAGTTTCTTGTACAATGTTCATTATTTTAAGTTTAAAAATAACACCACATTCACTGATGGGTTTGATTTGTAGCTTTATTCATTTTTTTTAAAGCAATAATAACAAAAAAAGTATTTAAGAATTTAAACAGTGTGCACTGAGGATGGGAATAATAACCTTTTTTTTTTTTTTTTTTTTTTTACATTTTTTTAACAGGTTTTTTTGCCGTTTTTGAAGCTAAAATGCTTAAAATTGCGGCAGCTTTTTCAGAAAGTTGGGATGTTTTGAGGCTTATTTTTTTTCATTAGCAATGGAATCATCTTGTGATTATATGAATGTGTTATGAATGTGTTATCAATGTTTTAAGTGTGACTTGTAACCTTAACCTCAAAAAGCCCTTGACTTCAGCAAAAATGGGAAAATACAAAACCCAAAACCAGTGAAGTTGGCACGTATAAAAAATTTGCAAATCCTTTTCAACTTATATTCAATTGAATAGACTGCAAAGACAAGATATTTAATGTTTGAACTGAGAAACTTAATTTTTTTTTGCAAATAATCATTAATTTTACCTCTGTGTTACATGGCCTTTCCTTTTAACAACACTCAGTAAATGTTTGGGAACTAAAGAGACCAATTTTTTAAGCTTTTCAAGTGGAATTCTTTCCCATTCTTGCTTGATGTACAGCTTAAGTTGTTCAACAGTCCGGGGTCTCCGTTGTCGTATTTTACACTTCATAATGCACCACCCACTTTCAATGGGAGACAGGTATGGACTACAGGCAGGCCAGTCTAGTACCCGCACTCTTTTACTACGAAGCCACGCTGTTGTATTATGTGCAGAATGTGGCTTGGCATTGTTTTGCTGAAATAAGCAGGGGCGTCCATGATAACGTTGCTTGGATGGCAACATATTTTTCTCCAAAACCTGTATGTACCTTTCAGCATTAATAGTGCCTTCACAGATGTGTAAGTTACCCATGTATTGGGCACTAATACACCCCCATACCATCACAGATGCTGGCTTTTGAACTTTGCGCCTATAACAGTCCGGATGGTTCTTTTCCTCTTTGGTCCTGTCATGTCTGTTGATCATGTTTTGTTTAAGTCATGTTCTGTTTGGTTTTTGGACACTTAGTTTCTGCTTTTTCACTCTTGTTTTGTCACCTTAGCAACCATTAGCAACCACCTCTCCTCATGTCACGCATCTGTTTCACGTTTTGAGTCACGCACCTGTTTTCACTGATCATGTCACTGCTATTTAAGCCTGTCTGTTTCTGTTGTTCGTCCTGGTGACATTATCCATCCATACTACCCTCTGCTACCCATGAGATTACTGTTTATTATAGTTCATGCTTCATGCCATACCACATTAAGTGTTTTTGTTTATTGTTCATAGTTTCTGCCTTTGTGCAAGTTTTGTTTCAGTAGCCAAGTTTGTTCTCCGCCATTGTGCGCGCCTTTTGTTTGCTTCCTTTTTTTTTGCAGTTTGTTAGTGTTTAAATAAATATGTACTTACATTCACGCCTTGCCCGCGCCAACTTTCCTTTGCATTTCGGGAAAACAAACCCAAAGATCCACAAATTGACAGGTCCGGAGGACACAACGTCCACAGTTTCCAAAAACAATTTGAAATGTGGACTTGTCAGACCACAGAACACTTTTCCACTTTGCATCAGTCCATCTTAGATGAGCTCGGGCCCAGTCAAATGCTGCTCCTTACCATAACCACTGACAAATGTCAGTCTGATCTTACACACACACGTACAATATACACCAGTGATTCCTCACCAAGAACCACCTCAGAAAACATTTGGCTCTCCAAGTACCACCATAATGACCAACATGAAAATACAGTAGCGTAGTAGGCCATAGTATTCATTAAAAACAAGACACATATATTTAATAACATTTAACATGTATATTTAACATTTTTGGCCATTGTTACTTACACATTGTGTGAATAGTAACACTGTTAAAATATAGGAAAATAAAACACTCTAAATAACTAATCAAATCTTTGGCATACCACTAGATGAAGCCCCCGTACCACCGTTTGAGAATCACTGATATACGCACACTCTCATATTAATTTCCTAGCTGGGTATTTGTCAACAAATCAACAAATACTGAAAATAATAAACATTTCCTTGACCTTCCATGCAGGCCAAGGTAATGTGATGTTTTTTCCATCATGCCAATACTTCATCTGAGTCTCTCTGCAGGCCAGCACTTTTCTTTCCATTTTTTGTTGTAGCACAGAGCACCTTTATAACCATCCTTGGCAGGTCATAAATGACATCGATATCAAGACAACACTTCCTTTATGGCACCCAAAATGGCTTTTTCGACCTTATCTTGCTCGCTGACGAGCACTCTCATGAGGGCTGTTGACATGCTGGGTCATTTAGATCAGCACTGATTGACACAGATGGAAAGTGTAACATTGCACACACACACTTGTACATTTTTCACAGGCTGTGCACCAGACAGCGTTTTGCTAATGATCTATAAGGATCCAAATAACACGCGCTGAACAGCGTGCGCAAACTCTAAAATTGCGTGTACTATTCGTGGCCGTGTTGCCAGTGATCTACTAAGACTGCATGTATAATTGATAACTGGTGCAGACCGGCACATTTAAATGAGGTTTTTGTGTGTACTACGCAGATTTCACCATGGATACACTCATTTACTGCACATCCATGTTGTCATGCTCCTACCTGCTGTGTTTTGTTTTCAAACATGCAGCAGACCTGTGCCACTTTTTATGGGCATTTTCGAAGCAGTCCTGCAGTGCATCTAATGGAACTCACTTTTTTAGCTCCCTGAAAGTGCGCTCATGGAAGATTCTTGCACAAACTGCAAGCGTGCCCATGGAATGTTCCAGTTGCAGGAAGGTGCATATTGCAATAGGTTTTTTTTCATGGATATAAAAATACACCAAGATGCATCAATTTAAAGGGGTCATATTAGGGTTTAAAAATATATTTAAAACACTTTGTTGTGGTCTACATAACATGTGATGTTGTGCATAAGATATATTTTACAGGCCATCTTCAAAATTAGAGATGTCCGATAATGGCTATTTTGCCGATATCCGATATTCCGACATTGTCCAACTCTTAATTACCGATTCCGATATCAACCGATACCGATATATACAGTCGTGGAATTAACACATTATTATGCCTAATTTTGTTGTGATGCCCCGCTGGATGCATTAACCAATGTAACAAGGTTTTCCAAAATAAATCAACTCCAGTTATGTAAAAAAATGCCAATATGGCACTGCCATATTTATTATTAAATGATAAATAAATGGGTTGTACTTGTATAGCGCTTTTCTACCTTCAAGGTACTCAAAGCGCTTTGACACTACTTCCACATTTACCCATTCACACACACATTCACACACTGATGGAGGGAGCTGCCATGCAAGGCGCTAACCAGCACCCATCAGGAGCAAGGGTGAAGTGTCTTGCTCAGGACACAACGGACATGACGAGGTTGGTACTAGGTGGGGATTGAACCAGGGACCCTTGGGTTGCGCACGGCCACTCTCCCACTGCGCCACGCCGTTATTGAAGTCACAAAGTGCATTATTTTTTTTTAACATGCCTCAAAACAGCAGCTTGGAATTTGGGACATGTTCTCCCTGAAAGAGCATGAGGAGGTTGAGGTGGACGGGGTTTGGGGGAAGGGTTGAGGTGGGGGTAGGGGGTAGGGGGTAGCGGGGGGTGTATATTGTAGCATCCTGAAAGAGTTTGTGCTGCAAGGGGTTCCGGGTATTTGTTCTGTTGTGTTTATGTTGTGTTACGGTGCGGATGTTCTCCCGAAATGTGTTTGTCATTCTTGTTTGGTGTGGGTTCACAGTCTGGTGCATATTTGTAACAGTGTTAAAGTTGTTTATACGGCCACCCTCAGTGTGACCTGTATGGCTGTTGACCAAGTATGCCTTGCATTCACTTGTGTGTGTGTGAAAAGCCGTAGATATTATGTGATTGGGCGGGCACGCAAAGGCAGTGCCTTTAAGGTTTATTGCCCCTCTGTACTTAAAAAGTCATACATTTTACTTTTTGAAACCGATACAGATAATTTCCGATATCACATTTTAAAGCATTTATCGGCAGTCCGACATTATCAGATATCTCTATTCAAAATGCTTCCTGACTGTCTCTTCAGGATGCGCCGTTTTGTGGGCTGTTTCATTTCCGTGCCACCACTACGATTGCGTCTTCTCCCTGCCAGCCATGTTGTATTTATTATTACTTCCATATTGAGTCTAGTGACAGCTGTAAGTTAGAACTATACGCTACTTTGTAGGAAAAATGGCAACAGTGGAGGATGCATGTGCATGTACGAGCCAGTCTGCCCCACAACAAGAGGATTGAGAGAAAGAAGGAACTTATTGGCTACAGCGTCGGACTACAATGGCGGACTCATGCAAAGTTCTTCGGGTAAACCTATACCATATAGAGACATATCCGCCGATGTCATATGTGGAAGAAACAAATTGGACAAATTCCAAACGACTCGTTTGGAGAAAGTATGAAGGAAGGCAAGATTGATTTATAAATATCTCTGCCGTGCCTCCACGGTTTGATTTCAAATTTGCGAGACAAATGCAGATCTCAAATGCAGATCTCAAAAAGTAAGAAAACGTTTTGCATAATAGGTCTCATTTAAGTTATCCAGCAGCTATAAAATTATAAAAGGATATTGCTAAACAGACAATAGTCTAATATTTAAAAGCCTACTGAAATGCGATTTTCTTATTTAAACGGGGATAGCAGGTCCATTCTATGTGTCATACTTGATCATTTTGCGATATTGCCATATTTTTGCTGAAAGGATTTAGTAGAGAACATCGCGGATAAAGTTCGCAACTTTTGGTCGCTGATAAAAAAGCCTTGCCTGTACCGGAAGTAGCAGACGAGTAGCGTGACGTCACAGGTTGTGGAGCTCCTCACATCTGCACATTGTTTACAATCATGGCCACCAGCAGCGAGAGCGATTCGGACTGAGAAAGCGACGATTTCCCCATTAATTTGAGCGAGGATGAAAGATTCGTGGATGAGGAAAGTGAGAGTGAAGGACTAGAGGGCAGTGGGAGCGATTCAGATAGGGAAGATGCTGTGAGAGGCGGGTGGGGCCTGATATTCAGCTGGAAATGACTAAAACAGTAAATAAACACAAGACATATATATACTCTATTAGCCACAACACAACCAGGCTTATATTTAATATGCCACAAATTAATCCCGCATAACAAACACCTCCCCCCTCCCGTCCATATAACCCGCCAATACAACTCAAACACCTGCACAACACACTCAATCCCACAGCCCAAAGTACCGTTCACCTCCCCAAAGTTCATACAGCACATATATTTCCCCAAAGTCCCCAAAGTTACGTACGTGACATGCACATAGCGGCACGCACGTACGGGCAAGCGATCAAATGTTTGGAAGCCGCAGCTGCATGCGTACTCACAGTACCGCGCCTGCGCATCCAACTCAAAGTCCTCCTGGTAAGAGTCTCTGTTGTCCCAGTTCTCCACAGGCCAATGGTAAAGCTTGACTGTCATCTTTCGGCACAACAGTCAAGGGGTGCATTCTACGGCGGGGGTGCGTTATCCGGCACAACACCTGCCGCAATACACCGCTTCCCACCTACAGCTTTCTTCTTTGCTGTCTCCATTGTTCATTGAACAAATTGCAAAAGATTCACCAACATAGATGTCCAGAATACTGTGGAATTTTGCGATGAAAGCAGACGACTTAATAGCTGGCCACCATGCTGTCCCAAAATGTCCTCTACAATCCGTGACGTCACGCGCAGGCGTCATCATACCGAGACGTTTTCAGCAGGAAATTTTGCACGAAATTTAAAATCGCACTTTAGTAAGCTAACCCGGCCGTATTGGCATGTGTTGCAATGTTAAGATTTCATCATTGATGTATAAACTCTCAGACTGCGTGGTCGGTAGTAGTGGGTTTCAGTAGGCCTTTAAATTGTTGACCGTCCATATATGTTGACAGGCATGCAGCGATTTCTGCACAACATTTGCACGTTCTTCCTAGACGTACAAAATATACACGCAAAACAGCTCACGCGGTTGAGTCTTGATAAATCACATTGTGTGTGCTGAATAGTTATATTTGCATTTCCCCTCCCGGTACTGTGGGCGCTCTGATGATCAGCAAATATTCTGCATATTAACAAAGACAAACACGCGAAGTGGATGGTGCTCTTCACTTTTGCTCACTTTCCTTATTAATTATTCAGCATCCCGTAAGAAAACACAGAATCTTCTTCAAAGGGAGCAAAGACCGTCTCTCATTACCCAGCAAATGACCTCAGAGAGGCAAAGGCACCAGGCATCGATTCAGCGTAGCATTACAGAGCCATTACTCCAGAGCGGAGTGTCAAGACGCATTAAGGACGGCAGAAAAAGAACAGAATGCAAAGGACAAGCGAGCTGAAACCAAACATGATGACTTTATCCGCGTAGATTCTTGAGTAGATTAATGACACTGCAGCCGACCTCAGTCAACAATAAATCTCTGCACCAGCCAGAGAGTCGTTAAATATGGCAGAACCCGATAAGGCAGAAAAACGTATGTGCTAATTCCACCAGAGACCACAGCAGCATATTTATTCATTAACATTACCCAGAGTATGCTCTTGCAAATGATGTTAATAGCTAATCATTCTTGCAAACATAATTACACACCAGAGATTGGACCATTTGTATCTATGGATTAGCATGTGGCAGTTTTAGGAGAAAAAGAAGATGCTCTAATGGTGATAAGGCAAAGGGACAAAATTGGGGGGGTGGCTAAAAAATAAAATAAAAAACACATTATGTGATTTATTGGTCACATGTGCTCAGCAGCAATTAGAGGAGGCGACACAGTTTAAAACAGCTCTCATGCTGCAGCCAAATGGCAGATTACGATGACTCAGTAAGTTGGAGCAATGCAACAAATCACTGAGAGTGTCGCTATTAGAAGTATCGATGAACTCAATTTCATTTGCTCGACACATAATAATCAATCAATACCTTTTTAGTTCAAAATCAAGGCCCTGGAGGATGAAGCACAAAAATAGAGAGGGGTTAATAGTATTATCGGCAACCAACAAATGTCCTCTACTGTTCCAGTAAGACTGTATGATTAGAATATCAGGTGGAAAGGAAATCAAATCATGGAATTTACAGTCCTGTTATTTTCAGCAACAGGACTCGTAAGTACACGTGCGCAATATCTGTTGGACAGGGTTGATCAAAACTCGCTCTTGTATTTTATTTTTCCAACAATATCTTTAATGAATTTTTTTACGGGTTTTTGTGAATAAACAAAGACAGACCAAAGTAAAAAAAAAAAAAAAGAAGACGTAATTGAACAGCAGTCCTCAGGGAGTTCGAAGTGTATAAAAGTTTGGATTCATATTTTTTTCTGTTTTTTTTTTTCCTTCAGTCCTAAAAAAAAAAAAAGGTAATGTGTAGGGATGTCCGATAATGGCTTTTTGCCGATATCCGATATTCCGATATTGTCCAACTCTTTAATTACCGATACCGATATCAACCGATATATACAGTCGTGGAATTAACACATTATTATGCCTAATTTGGACAACCAGGTATGGTGAAGATAAAACTCATCGACTCCATGCCACGCCGCATTAACGCAGTAATTGAGGCAAAAGGAGCTCCAACCAAGTATTGAGTATTGTACATGCTCATATTTTTCATTTTCATACTTTTCAGTTGGCCAACATTTCTAAAAATCTCTTTTTTGTATTAGCCTTAAGTAATATTCTAATTTTGTGACACACGGAATTTTGGATTTTCATTTGTTGCCACTTCAAATCATCAAAATTAAATGAAATAAACATTTGAATGCATCAGTCTGTGTGCAATGAATAAATATAATGTACAAGTTACACCTTTTGAATGCAATTACTGAAATAAATCAAGTTTTTCAAAATATTCTAATTTACTGGCTTTTACCTGTAATGTAGGAACCAGAATATTAATAACAGAAAGAAACAACCCTTTTGTGAGAATGAGTGTGAATGAGTGTAAATGGGGGAGGAAGGTTTTTTGGGTTGTTGCACTAATTGTAAGTGTATCTTGAGTTTTTTATGTTGATTTAATTAAAATAAAATTAAAATAAATTAAAAAAACGATACCAATAATTTCCGATATTACATTTTAATGCATTTATCGGCCGATAATATCGTCAGGCCGATATTATCGGACATCTCTAGTAATGTGTCATGTTTTAATTTTTTATAATTATTTAATATGTTTATTTATATTTAATATATTATGCAATGCCCATTTAAAATAATTATGAATTTTTTTCTCTTTTTGAAAAAAAAATGCGTAAAATTAATTGACAATTTTAATTGATGATTAAACTATCAGCTCATTGTACATTTTTAACACAACAAAAGTTATTCTATGTATCATATACTTTCAACACTTACTATGTTAGGGACTTTTTTGTTGCTCCATTTCTGACCACGACTTTAGTTGTGTTACTCAGAAAAAAATAAATGTTTTTAAGTTTTTTTTAATGTAAAATTTGAATATTTTAGTTTCAATTTTAAATTCATATATCATCAATACACTGGCAACAATTTTTAGTTAAGAATGGATCACATTTTTGTTTAAGTTTGTTGCTCAAATCTCTCAATCAACTTCAGTCCTAAATACAAATTGCTAAGATGTCATGTTTTTAATTATTCATTTAACCATTTGAATGCCCCTTTGAACTAATTATGTCAGTTTATTTAGGAAAAAATGTCATTAAACGAGTTCTCCACATAGTAATTGTTAAAGGGATGTCTTACTACCATACTAGTGTGACAATCAGGCCTAATAATGCATTAGATTAGTAATAAAACACATTTTGATGCATTGTTTTTTGCTGTGTCGGATTCCAAATCGAATAGCCCATTCCAAGTCCACATTGACTACTATTATTACTATGATATTTAACTGTACAGTCATGTCACAATTTAATAATTTTGAAGAAAAAATGTCCAATTTTTCATACTGAGATAAGACAATTTTGAACAAGTGTTCCTCACAGGGCTTTGACACATTGGTGACTTTTTCCTAAAATAATTAAAAAAAAAAAACATATGAATCCAAAACATTTTTATACACACTTGGAACTCTTACATCCTGGCGGCACTTAACTGTGCTAAAATTATTTCCCAGCGTATCGATGATATATGAAAGAATTTGAAATAAAAATATTAAAACTGAACATGAAAAAAATCACAGTAACGCAACCAAAAGTTATCGACAAAAATAGAGCAAAAAAGTCGTCAATTTACTCTGAGGTATATATTCAAGATTAAAAGGTCAAGGTTTCTACATACCTTCAAAATCCATAGCCCTCTCTCCAGTAACAAAAGTATTTTTTTCCAGTGTGACATATTGTGCAGGTGCAACTAATTATTGGTCATGCACAGCGTTGCAAAATTCCGGGAATATTCAAAGTTGGAAACTTTCTATGTGAATTAACGGGTATATATGGGAATTAACGAGAATTCATGGGAAATTAATGGTAATAAACATTGAATGCAACATGCTAGATCTTGCAGCATGATTATTAGCTAAAACAACCTGATTTAATGCAAATTTAGTAGAATTTCAACCCTTCACTGTGCATTCCTCCATCACATGTGCAGTGCATTCTTCCATCACATGCACAGATAATTCCCAGCATGCTACACACTACAGCCGGGCTATTGAGGCCACACTAGTATTTGAGCCCAAGGACTTCATCCAGTCAGGTAAGTGTTGATGATATTGCTGGGGTAAATATATTTGATGTATGATATTTAAGTTTAATAGAGGTGTAATTGTTTGTTACTGTATGACTGTAAACTACTCCAGCAGACTTCCACTCAAGCTAGCTAGCTGCTCCTGTACTTGTTAAATGATTTTGGGGCCAATATCTCTAGCTAGCTAGGTTTATGTACCACCACCAGTCTCATAATGAACCGAAAATATTTCTCCGTTAGCCGTGATGCTAATTTTGTAGTAAAAGAGTGTGGGTACTGGACTGGCCTGCCTGTAGTCCAGACCTGTCTCCAATTAAAAATGTGTGGCGCATTATGAAGCGTAAAATACGACAACGGAGACCCCCGGACTGTTGAACAACTTAAGCTGTACGTTGTCACACCGCGTTGAGGGAAGTCTTGTCTTGGTTTTTTCTGTCTTGTGATTTACATGTTTTATTTTGAAAAGCAACTCCTCTTGTTTCAGATCACGGGTCCTTCCTCTTGTGTCACCAGTCTGACGTCATTCCTGACCCTTGATTGTTTCCACCTGTTTCCCATTACCCTCATGTTCTTTATAAGCCCATGCCTCCCCTTGTTCTGTGCCAGATTGTCTCGAGCTTTCGTGCCTGTCTTGCGTTCCATGTTCATGTTCATGTCCATGCCTTGCCTTGTCCCACGTCTACGTCCTTGCTTCCAGAATATCCCACGCTGTAATTTTGAATTAACTTTTTTCCTCCCTCAGAGCGACTTTTGTTATTCTACCTTTTTCTACCGCAGTGGTGAGTTATAATTTTTCCTTAAAGATTTTTTCCTCAAAGTTTTTTGAGTGATTTTTTGTTTACATTTATTAGAGTAGTTAAGTTTTATAGTCTTTATTTTCTTCCTCCCGTTGGAGCGTTTTTTGTTAAAGTTTTTTGATAACAGATACGGTGCTAATTATAATTGTCCTTATTTTTGTATTTCCTCCTTCTGGAGTGATTTTCGGTTTTTCCCTTTTGGAACATTTTGTCGATAGCTATTTTTGTCTTTTCATAGTATTTGAATTTACTCGGCTCTGGAGGCTTAAAGAGTTTTTTCAAAATAAAAGCTTTATTTGGAATCACATCTCTGCATCTGAGTCCCTTCCTTTGTCCAAGCCTGACATACGTCAAGCAAGAATGGGAAAGAATTCCACCTGAAAAGCTTCAAAAATTAGTCTCCTCAGTTCCCAAATGTTTACTGAGTGTTGTTAAAAGGAAAGGCCATGTAACACAGTGGTAAAAATGCCCCTGTGCCAACTTTTTTGCAATGTGTTGCTGCCACTAAATTTTAAGTTAATGATTATTTGCAAAAAAAAAATCAGTTTCTCAGTTTGAACATTAAATATCTTGTCTTTGCAATCTAATCAATTGAATATGAGGATTTGCAAATCATTTATTCTGTTTTTATTTACCATTCACACAACGTGCCAACTTTTCTGGTTTTGGGTTTTGTAATTGTATTTTTGAACCACTTAATATTTCTGAAATCTCAAAGTGACACAGAGTAAATCACCAAATAAAAAACATATTTCCTTCAATTTCTAATATTTTTTTTATAACTGTTCAATCCAGAATTTTATTGAACAATTTTATTTTATTTTATTGTGGGGCGGCATAGCTCGGTTGGTAGAGTGGCCTTGCCAGCAACTTGAGGGTTCCTGGTTCGATTCCTGCTCCCGCCATCCTAGTCAGTGCTGTTGTGTCCTTGGGCAAGGCACTTTACCCACCAGCTCCCAGTGCCACCAACACTGGTTTAAATGTAACTAAGATATTGTTTATTGTTTATTGAATGGATCCCCATTAGCTGACGCCAAGGCGACTGCTAGTCTTCCTGGGGTCCATATAGGAGCATACAAAATTAAAATACAAAGAATACATGCATTAACATACATTGTACAATGGAAAAATACAACATAAGATAAAAAGCTAGTTAAAACCAGTATTAAAAATTCACGTCATGTGGGCAGCTGCAATAAGTGTATCTTCAAAGCTGTCTTGAATGACAATTTACTTTGTGAGATATTAATGTGAGATGGCAACCGATTCCAGAATGATGACTGTATGTTTGAGGAGATTGGTCCTGGGAGCAGGAAGTGCCAAATAGCCATTGCTATAGTGTCATGAATATGTGTGTTAGTTGATTTTAAAAACTGTTTGTAAAAGTAATTTGGTGATTGATCTAAAATGATAGTTCTAAAGAACATAATGAGACTACAATGCATCTTTTGTTCAACAGACAACCAGGACAGGCGTGAATGCATAAATGAAACATTAGTGCGCAAAGAACATTTAAGTAGCAGTCTAGCCGCTCTGTTCTGAACAAGTTGCAGTTTGTTCAGGTCAGACTTAGTCGCAGCGGACCATATTATAGGACAGTAATGAGTAATATTGGGTTTCACTATGTAAAGCGCTTTGAGTCACTAGAGAAAAGCGCCATATAAATATAATTCACTTCACTTCACTTCAACAATAAATTACAATAACATAGCAAAATGGCCTAGTGATTTAGTCCCAGTTCACTTACAGAACAACAAAAAGGATAAAGTGTGCTAAAAAAATATTGATTATGAGCGAAGAATTAGCCATGTGACTGTGGTTTTAGAAAGACGGAATCTAAGGACACTGGAATATTCCACATATAGTCACAGTATAACATGTACATTCACTTGCCTTTTGAAGGAGCGTTGGAGCTAAATGTCAATGACTGTTATTGGGAACATCTCCCAATGTCTGAGGATTCCGAAGATTCATCATGAAAATGCAACTACAAGTCCAAACTGTGACTTTTTATTAGCACCCCGTGTCTTTGATTAAATTGCTTTGTAAACAAGCTCCCTCCCTGTTCAACGGACTGCATCCCACCAGTGGGAGTGTAGTCCTAAATTGGCCTGATGAAAACAGGAGAAGAACACGGCAGCCTTGCACGCTGCTCTGATGATTGTGTTTCTATGACGAACAGGAAATCATTAGTCATGGGCACCATGGTGGGGGTCGGTAGAAGGGGGTGCAGAACAGAGTATGGCCGGCTTAAAGGCAGCATGGCCGGACCTGAGACATAATTACCAGACCATCTGCCGAGGAGCGAACAAGACTCCCGCAACTGTACTTGATTCAAAAACGCTGAATATTCCAATTAATCAGTTTTTCCAGAAATTGGCGATCACGCCAAGTCATGCAAATTCAACCTCTTCCCGTGAATCATGCGTGGCCTCGCAATTTCCCCACATATATGGCCAATCAGCGTAAATTTAGACAATGGAATTTGTCTCTGAGCGGTGCTCAAACGCACGTGTCAACTGTCTGATCAAAACTTATGTTTGTTTACTGTGTAGATCAGTGTTTTTCAACCACTGTGCCGATACAGTTTGGTGTGCCGTGGGAGATTCTCTAATTTCACCTATTTGGGTTAAAAATATTTTTTTCAAAACCAGTAATTAAAGTCTGCAAATGATGTGCCGTTGTTGAGTGTCGGTGCTGTCTAGAGCTCGGCAGAGTAACCATGTAATACTCTTCCATAACAGTAGGTGGCAGCCGGTAGCTAATTGCTTTGTAGATGTCGGAAACAGTGGGAGGCAGTGTGAAGGTAAAAGGGTTTCTAATGCTTAAACCAAAAATAAACAAAAGGTGAGTGCCCCTAAGAAAAGGCATTGAAGCTTAGGGAAGGCTATGCAGAATGAAACTAAAACTGAACTGGCTACAAAGTAAACAAAAACAGAATGCTGGACGACAGCAAAGACTTACTGAGGAGCAAAGACTGCGTCCACAATGTACATCCGAACATGACATGACAATTAACAATGTCCCCACAAAGAAGGATAAAAACAACTGTAATATTCTTGATTGCTAAAACAAAGTAGACGCGGGAAATATCGCTCAAAGGAAGACATGAAACTGCTACAGGAAAATACCAAAAAAAGAGAAGAAGCCACCAAAATAGGAGCGCAAGACAAGAAGTAAAACACTACACACAGGAAAACAGCAAGAAAGTCCAAATAAGTCACGGTGTGATGTGACAGGTGGTGACAGTACACCTACTTTGAGACAAGAGCTATAGTCATGCATGCTTGGTTATGCTTTAAAGTCGACTTTTTACTGTCAACTGAGTTTCGTTTTTTAATGATTTCTGCTGGTGGTGTGCCTCCAGATTTTTTCTACGCAAAAAATGTGCCTTGGCTCAAAAAAGGTTGAAAAACACTGGTGTAGATGATGCAGGAACAACAACGTGTGACAATATATCAACTCCTTCTTGCTCAAACGACACAGTGGTCGTCCTTCCTGGTATCTCAGACCTACTTCCGGTTCCTATCTACGTTGCTAAGCCTTCTGGCTAGTGTGGTAGTACAAAACCCAAAACCAGTGAAGTTGGCACGTTGTGTAAATCGTAAAAAAAAACAGAATACAATGATTTGCAAATCCTTTTCAACCTATATTCAATTGAATAGACTGCAAAGGCAAGATATTTAACGTTCGAACTGGAAAACTTTGTTATTTTTTGCAAATATTAGCTAATTTGGAATTTTATACCTGCAACCTGTTTCAAAAAGTTGGCATAAGTGGCAAAAAAGACTGAGAAAGTTGAGGAATGCTCATCAAACACTTATTTGGAACATCCCATAGGTGAACAGGCTATTTGGGAACAGGTGGGTGCCATGATTGGGTATAAAAGCAGCTTCCATTAAAGGCTCAGTCATTCACAAACAAGGATGGGGCGAGGGTCACCACTTTGTGAACAAATGCGTGAGAAAATTGTCGAACAGTTTAAGAACAACATTTCTCAATGAACTATTGCAAGGAATTTAGGGATTTCACCATCTACGGTCCGTAATATCATCAATAGGTTCAGAGAATCTGGAGAAATCACAAAAAAAGCCAGCTCCATCATATCCATGCATTTATTTTTGGTTAACTGAGTTTAGTGTGTTACAGAACCACGCTTTACAGTATATTGTGTCACATATTTCATCGAAATATTATTACTATGAACCCCGTGTACACATTGCACAGTAGTTTAAATACAGGAACGTTTTTTCATCTGCAACTAGAAATAAAAGCATCTTCTTTAAAACATAATTTATAATGATTTATTATGGCATTTAAATTATAATTATATTAAAAAAAAAAATATATATATATATATATATATATATATATATACATATATATATAATTGTAAAAACGACTTGTTTTCCCAGAATGCTTTACTTTACCCAAGTATTTAAAATGGAAGGGAAATTGTGTTTGATTTTAGTGTCCGTAAAGTATTTTCATTCTTTAAACCACAGTTGTGAAATTCAACGGTACATCCTTACCTACGATTCAAAAACTTGCGGCTTATAAAACGGTGCGGCTAATTATGGATTATTCTTCGCTAACGGCCATACGTTTTTGTGTTCAGCAAATAGTTTTCATAAAACCTCGACAAACACAGAAATGGTGTGGTACTGTTTGTGCAACGGCACCATCTTTTGGACGAGTTTACTCACTGCAGGGGCTGCTGGTTGAAAATGTACTTTCTGTTTTGTGCCTTGAACCCGAAGTACAGTATATCCCGTCTCGTCTTGTATTCGTCCATAGCCTTTCTGCTCTAAAAGGATTCTTCATTTATCACTACAAGCAACATAGTAGAACTAAAACAATTTATACCTACTAAAACCATCCCATGTGTGATGTCTGTAGGAGTGTTTTAATGTATATTTGTACGTGTTATCGTAATGTAATGTCATTAGCTAATATGCTAACACATTTACAAATGTCTGTTTTTTCGTATTATTAACTTACAATGCCATTCTTTTTGTATTGTTTGATTTTTGTTAATTCACCGAAACGTCACCTTAGAGTTATTGGGGGAGCTAGTGGGTCCATGACGATGACTTCTGTTTTGTTTGATCATCCGTTTTACTGCCGTGTGACAGACAGCATTTGGAAACAATTAAGGTATGAAAATGAACATTTACAAAATCTTTCGTACCGGTACATATCTGCGGTTTATGGTCCTGAGCGGTCAATAAATGTACACACATTTATTTCTTCAAAAATTTGGTGGGTGCGGCTTAACTACCGGTGCGCTCTACAGCCCGGAAATGACGATATTTGTTTTTTCAATTTTGACGGGAAATGTACATATACTGCATGCAGTTGTATGCATTTTAACTTTAATAATATTTGATCATGCAACAAATATTATATAAGTTGTACATAAAAAAATATATAATAATTAAATGCATAGTCAATTGTGTAGTAATATCATGAGGCGATTAGACATTAATATTTATATATATTCACTGTACATGCAAACTTTTGAGGGCAGCTATAACTACAATGTGGCCTTCAATGAAAATGAGAATGTTTAAGCCAAAACATTTGTTAAACATGACACATTCTGTGTTACTTTGCTCTACAGAATTTATCTGAATTGCAATGAGCCAAATTCCACTTCCTGTAATTTCAATTATGTGGTGTTGAGCCCATCCAATTCAAATTCCAATGTTATTCTACCCAAGGGAAACTGAAGGACTATAAGTATTGTGCCCGTTTATTAAGTATTTTGTCCTGATGGTGCATTCGATGAAGATGTACTCCGCTTCATTGTCCATCAGCAAATGATGACTTGCATGTGTCCTTTTACAGGACTGAGGAGCCTTTCAGCCAACAGATTAATAGCTTCCCTCTGATGGATCCAGTGGCCTCGTCCTTGGCTTTCCTATGACACTGCACGTAGCGTCCATGTTTGAATAAGAGCTTAGCTACATAAGGTCCTCTGCTTTTATTCCCCAGGGTAAACACACCTGTCCTAATGGAGCCTATGAAAGCATATTCAGCAGAAAAGGTGCTGATACAGCTTTAATACTACATTAGAGTTACAGGAATCGTGTGCGGGTAAAAACGTGACTGTCAAGTCTCTTAAATGTAAAAAAAAAAAAGCGTGGCCGCAGAGTATCTGACAGCTATACAATTGATGCGGCAACACTGTCGTGTAAAGCGGCAAGCTGCTTCGGTTAGGTGATAAGGCAATACTCTGTCACCATCAACTTTTAACTCCCTCATCACTCAACGTGTTTTATTCCCAGTCCATGAACTGGAAACAATCCAAAGAGATCGACACTACAAAAGACTCGCAAGCTACATCATTAGGTACACCTACGCAGTGGAACGAGACCCAATACTAAGTCCAAAGCAATAAAATCAATCATTTAAAATTTTGATTAACACTATTCTGGAATATTATGATAAAAAACAATGAAGTGCAATTTGACAAATACAGAACAACATACACCTGCAAGGTGAATGGCTAATCTTGGCAAATGAAAAGTGCTGGCTAATACAGATTTAGACAGATTTGTCAACAATATTTCAGAGAAATACACTATATTGCCAAAAGTACTGCCTTGACTCACATATGAACTTGAAGTGCCATCGCATTCATAACCCATAGGGTTCAATATGGTGTCGGTCCACCTTTTGCAGCTATTACTGTCACGCAGGGGGGTCGCAGCGTGCTGCGGGGTTGTTCTTCCAACGCAAAAAATACGGCTCAGGACGACAGCGTGAAGGTAGGCTTGGATTTATTTAACATAAATCACTCACTACCACAAACACAAAAATACAACAAAAAAAGGCAAGCGTGCCTAAAACACAAGAAGCTGCTAATTAGCAGAAGCTATGGCATGGATCAGGAAACTTACTAGGTCAGAACAAGACATGAACCGGTGTGACACAAAGACAATGCAGGCAGAACGAGTGATAAACAAAGGTAGGCTTAAATAACAGTGACATGATTGGTGACAGGTGTGTGTGAGTCCGAACGTGAAACAGGTGCGTGACGTGACAGGTGAAAACTAATGGTTGCTATGGTGACAAAACAAACAAAAGTGCACAAAAAGTCCAAAAACAAAACCGAACATGACTAAAACAAAACATGATCACGCAGACATGACAATTACAGCTTCAACTCTTCTGGGAAGGCTGTCCACAAGGTTGCGGAGTGTGTTTATAGGAATTTCCCACCATTCTTCCAAAAGCGCATAGTTGAGGTCACACACTGATGTTGGTGGAGAAGGCCTGGCTCTCGGTCTCCGTTCCAATTCATCCCAAAGGTGTTCTATCGGGTTCAGGTCAGGACATGTTTAGTTTGATTGTTTTGTCTTAAATTCATACATACATTATATGGTGAAAGGTGCCCTGATTTACCACTGGGTTAAGTAAATGAAAGCTTTTAGATTAATTGACCCAAAGGCAATGATAAACAATCGGAGAGGGGGTGGTGGGGGGGGTTTGGGTGTTGTTAATCAAAAAGGAATAATATTATCTTTGTAAAGGCAGACATTTTCAAGCAGAAGAAGACCTAAAATAAAAAGGTGTCGGACAACAAAAAAGTTGAGCAGTATGTTTTATTCAGAACAGGACATGGAGTTGCAGTGACACCTGCCAAAACCCATTTTACAAACCCAGCACACACGCAACTCTGACAATGTTCTTTTTCAACATATTATCAAAGCAGGGATTTTCGGAACATTCAGTAAGCAGACCTAATCGACATTTGCTCCGACATCTTGGTAGTTTGTCTCACTAGTAGGCTTCTTAATTACAAAAAGAACATGCATTCACCGTGAATCCATTTAGGATGAAAGGGCAGAGTGTTAAAGAAGGAGTTTAATTTATTTAAATTGTTACGCTGCAGGGATACTTTGAACTCCTGCTACTTCCCCCTAATGAAATCCCATATAAGGACTGTATCAAATACGGTGGAACCTCCCAATTCAAACACAATCAATTTCATAACGCTGGTTGACTTTATTTTAAACTTGACCTGAGGGTATACAGTGCATCCGGAAAGTATTCGTTTAGTCTCCTTTTCTACATTTTGTCATCTTACAGCTCTATTCCAAAATGAAATAAATCAATTTTTGTTCTCAAAATTCTATACATAATAACCCATAATAACAATGTGAATTTTTTAAAACTGCAATATGAATATTTCTTGGACTAATACTGTAACTGTCAGTAAGTCGCAGTCACACTATAAACAAAACTGACTATATATATTGTGTATTATAGTTGCAGATGTTTCTATTAAATTTACCTCTGACCTTTTTTTAAAGTTTGAATTAGTCTAATTAGTCATTGTAAATCAGGGGTGTCAAACTCATTTTAGATTTTTTTTTTTTTCATGTATATATTAATTTCACCCACTGTATAGAGTGTACAGGGTCACATTTGTGGGCCACACCTTTCTTTGAACTTCTATATTTTTTATATTTTTATATATTTACACATTGTTTTTCTTGCATGCACACATCGCACTGTATGGAATGGCCTCAATCTCGTTACCCTGAGTAATGACAATAAAGCTGATTCTGATTCTGATTCTGATTCTGACATGGAGAAAAATCTACTCCCAAGTGGGCCGGACTGGTAAAATCACAGCACGATAACTAAAAAAAATAGAGACAACTTCAGATTGTTTTATTTGGTTAAAAATAGAACAAGCTCATTCTGAAAATGTACAAATCATAATGTTGTTGGTTTTTTTTACATTTAATTATTGCGGTTAATAATTTATTTGTCGTTCTTGAAATGTTCTGAATAAATTATGTAATAATGTTCATCAGTCAACTCATTGGTGTTAATTTTCAATCTATCAAGATAAAAAAAATCTAAATAAAATTACAGTATGTTATTTATGTAGTTTGATCATTTTCCTCGATTGGAGCACTAACATCATGTGGTTTATTTTGTACATATGTAGCATCATCTACAAAGATACAAAGAATTGCTATTGCGACATCCAGTGGACACATTTAGAACAGCTGTTTTTTTCTTTCAAAAATTTCAGGTTAATTTTTGAGCAAACTCATGCCGCGGGCCGGATAAAACCTGTTCGCGGGCCTGATCCCTGTTGTAAATCATTTTTAAGGGGCCCTATTATGCAAAACAAATATTTCTTACCCCTTGGTACTGGTTTTTGTTTATTTAGGATTTGCATAAGACCTAAGTGTCACATAATTTCCTGAAATCTAATGTATTGAAATTATTGAGGAGGATTTGAACTCACTATTTGAGGTTTCACTGTGTAATGAATATTGGTATGTTTGGAGTTGACATTATAATTTTTGTATGGGCAGACTTGTCAAGTAGTGTCATGTGACCGCAGATGTCCTATAAATCAGCCTTGCAAGGACTTTTCTGCTTTGCCGGCATATTTTCGACCTCCCTTACGGACATTTCCTGCAACTCAGCATTGCCAACTTGTTTAAAGTGTGTTACCAGTAAAAAAAAAAACAAGATAGATGAAACTGTCAAAATATTTGAATGGTTCCAAATCAAAACCGAGGAGAAGGATGTCAGCTGACCGCAGGGTGCAAAGGACACAGAGATGATTGTCTCTTCACTTTGCTGACGCAGAAAGCGGAATCAGTGAGAGTCTAATCATTTGGAAGAAGAGAAAGTTGAGAAAAATCTGCTGTGTCCTCTGAAGTGTTCTTGGGATCGCTTCTCTGGGATGCTTTGAGTTCATGAGTTACAGTATGTGGGCGGCTGCACGCCCTCGCGAGTCAGCTCAGATTTATGACCCAGAGTGACGCTGCAAAGGTGTGTACAGACGTACAGTCTATAGGGGTGTATGAGAAACACACACAGTCACACTGGCACTGTTAAGACCATTAAAATGGACTCTGGGATTCTATCTAATAAACTTTTTGTCAGTTTCAGCAATATCTCCTTTCTGGGCTCTGGTGTGTTTGCATTGCTTCGTAAATGTGCTCCAAAGGGGCTGAGAGGCGGCACGACTCCGCTCCACCTACCTCATTGTAGTAAACATTTCCTATTTTTTCAGTATATAAAACGCATGATTCATCTAACTTATGGGTGTCCAAACTTTTTGACATGGGGACCGCATTGGGCTAAAAAATTGTGGTCGATATATATATATTTATATATATATAAATATATATATATATATATATGTATACATATATATATATATATATATATTTATATATATAAATATATATATATATATATAAATATATAAATGTGGTCGTAATTGCACATTGCACAACATTTTTTCATACAAAAAAAAAACATAATAATATATCTCCTTTATCAAAGGTGTCCAAACTTTTTGACTTAGCCCCCAAGTCAAAAAGTTTGGATATCCTTAAGTTAGATGAGTCTCTATGTATATATCCATCCATCCATCCATCCATTTTCTACCGCTTATTCCGTATATATATATATATATATATATATATATATATATATATATATATATATATATATATATATATATATATATATATATATCAGTGACATGCAGTCACTAGAGGCAGGTGAGGCGGGGCCTCACCTGCCATCATGGAAAGAAAAAAAATTTAAAAAGAAAAAAATATATATTAAATTGTTAAATGTATCCAGTGATTATACTATAAAGTTATTTTCCATTTAACGTCACCAGTTTTAGATTATTTTTATTCAAAATCGCTGAATTTTCACATTTGCTGTTCAAATACTGAGAAGAGACGGTGCGGTGAACAGCAGCCAGTCGAGGCACGTCACTCAGTGCCTCAACATGGACGGACTCGGCTAACTGCTGGTCTGCTGTGCAGTGAGACCGTATTGCTATATGAACTATATTATACATTTCCATAGTTTAGTTAGCTGAGGTATATAATGTACAGTGTATTTTGTCAACAACTGTATGTGTGTAAAGTATTTGTTGTGCTGAGCAATCATAAAACGGCTGCAAAAGACGCACTGGCTGAGGCTCGCCTCCTGCAACCCCGCCGTAGAATGCACGGCAAACCCTGAGGGGAGTGATATATCAACTAAAGCCCACACTTAAAATTTCCACGTGCAAGATTAAATCTATTTAAAAAAGTTATTTCATAAGAAGCCAAAAAGTGCAAAAACAATAATGTTGGTGTTGGAGGAGTTGCGAATGACTGCTGGGCCACAACATTAGGTACACCTGCAGACTGCAGGTGTATCTAATTCACAAATCCTCCAACACAAACATTATTGTTTTTGCACTTTTGGGCTTTTTATTAAATAACTTTTGTAATCTATTTTTATGGGCTTTCCTCTTTGTGATGTTAAGTTCCTGTTATGCGCTGTTATACAGTATATGCCTTGAGCTCTTATTTTGAAGGCGCTAAGAGCGGAAGTGATGACACAGTGGAGCGGAAGTTTTTGAAAGAAGGTAAATAAAGTGGTCCTCGTGTAAACTGGAGCCTCCGTGTTTGTTATTTTGTAGTTTCATACAGTATAGGCGACATTTATAAACCCTCGGTTACACTTTTTTAAATAGATTCAATCTTGCACGTGGAAAGTTGAAGTGAGGGCTTTAGTTGATATAACACTCCCGTCAGGGGGGTTCATTAATCCAGCACAACAGCGGCGCATTTATAAGTAAAGGTAAGACCATAATAAAGTTTTTTTATTAAATGTGCTTTTTTGTGTGCTACAGTTTGTATGTGTAAAGTTAAAGTTAAGTTAAAGTACCAATGATTGTCACACACACTAGGTGTGGTGAAATTTGTCCTCTGCATTTGACCCATCCCCTTGTTCACCCCCTGGGAGGTGAGGGGAGCAGTGGGCAGCAGCGGGGCCGCGCCCGGGAATCATTTTTGGTGATTTAACCCCCAATTCCAAGCCTTGATGCTGAGTGCCAAACAGGGAAGAATGCTGGTATGAGCTTTTAAACATAACCCGTTAACTGCTGCCAATCAAATGGTGAATAAGATACTCTTTAGGGTTCATATGTTTGTAAATCTGACTGTGATGAATATATATATATATATATAAAAATAATATTAGAGCTGTCAAATAATTCAAGTATTTAATCGCGATTAATCACATTTTGTTCATAGTTAACTCAAAATTAATCGCAGATAGGTAGAATTTGTCATCATTATGTAGTGTACCCGAGACACATCATTTTTACGGGGGGGGTAGCTTCATATTGCTGCACGACAATGTTTTAACGTTCTCTATTAATTAATAAAATGTAATATTGAGCCTGCTAATTATTTTGTAATTGAGGATTCAACCTAAACATGTTATAAAAGAATTTAGACAATATTTCAGCCAGCCAGAACCCCCCACACCCCTCATTTTTCTGTAATAAAAACGATTGGCAACACATCTAACATCTATTTTAGGTGTTATTGGCGACTGTACTCGTGTTTAGACACTCTGTTTAGATTCTGTCGTGCCATGTCCGTCATGAAAAGCGAGCCGCAGAGGGCCTGACGTCACACTTTCTTCGCGTTGCTGGAAGCCTTTCCCTCATTAAAAGCCGCCAATTATTTAAGTTTAGCCTTGGCTGCTAGTTTTGGTTGCGACATTGAACACCCTGTGGACGTTTTTCGTGCTAAACGTCTCGTAAGTCTTTGCTGTTCTATAGCATTCCGTTTTTGTTATTTTGTTAGCCTGTTTACATTTGTAAAAGCGCATTCGGAAAGTATTCACAGTGCTGCACTTTTTCCACATTTTGTTATGTTACAGCTTTATTCCAAAATGCTTCAGGCTGTAATTGATGCCAAAGTTGTATAAACAAAGTATTGAGCAAATTATGTGAACATCACAGGGCATTCATTTGATCACAACTGGACTGTGTGGTTTGTCTTAGAAGACGTTTCGCCTCTCATCCGAGTAGGCTTCATCAGTTCATGCTCATAGACTTAGATTGGTCAGATCTAGTCTAGCGGCTGGTGCCAAGACACCAAATATTTATACTCCAAAAACCAGGAGGGTGTACCTGGACAAGGATGGTTTCGCCCTATCGTAGTGAGAAAATCAACTGTTTTGATGCTAACGAGCCATCCTAACTGTCAAAGCCAACGACAGTCGTTGAAGTGTAATTTCCCCTCGTTAGCATTGATGTATTGTGTGGCGGAACGATTGCTGTGGATCGACTACTATCAGTCCAAAATAGTTGGAATCCCCCACGTAAACATTCCATTCAGTTGTAAACAAATGGCATTTTGGTCACAGAGGTGACCAGAATGTTTCTAACTCCTGCTAAACTGCAGAATGGTTGAAAGGACAGTATTATATGTGGGAGATATCCTCTGTTCAGGGATAGTTTTTCAATCTTGACATAGATTGCCTTCTGTGACCAGAATGTACAGATTCTGGACAGGGAGGACGGATGGTACGAAAAAGGAGTGAGGGAAGCCATCTATGTCAAGGTTGAAAAACCATCTGTGGAGGGGGGGGCGTGGCCTGCGGGCCTGCCGTGGAACGGGGTGTGCCAGGACCGGCCTCGAAGACAGCGACAGGTGAGTAGATGGCCCAGGCGGGCCTTGTTATCTCATCACCTGTCGCCTTTATTAGCAGCAGCACGGATGAGACACATGTTTGGAGATGCAGTGGGAGCCAGAGAGAGGGAGGGACACGGACAAAGAAAAATACATTTTGCTGGAAAGCAAACGGCTCTCACCTGTTACGATCGAGGCGCATGATGATGCAGGGTTTTGTTCTTCCATGATGCAAAGGACGAAATCCAGACAGGACTTGCAGGTAACAACTTGATTTAATTATAAAACAACACAAAACAGGTACAAAACAGAAAACAAACCGACTGGATAAGGTGCCGAGCGCACCGGAAGCTAAGGCTACAACTTAGCACAGACTATGACAACTAGCAGGGGCTAGGAGACAAGCAAAAACTTAAGTAGCAGTCGCGTGACGCAAATAAAGAAGCCAGACTGACTGACTGGAAAAGGCAGGCTTAAATAATGTCAGTGATTACAAACAGGTGCACGTCCGGAACACAAGTGGCAGGTGAAAGTAATAAGTAGCTATGGTAACCAACTCAGAGGTGCACAAACAGGAACAAAAGAAGTCCAAGACTAACAGAAAACACACGTGACCCGAAAACCCAAACAGAAATATGATGAGGGGAGGAGTATATTTACAGCTAGAATTCACCAAGTCAAGTATTTCATATATATATATATATATATATATATAAGAAATACTTGACTTTCAGTGAATTCTAGCTATGTATATATATATATATATATATATATATATATATATATATAAATAAATAAGAGAAATACTTGAATTTCAGTGTTCATTTATTTACACATATACACACATAACACTCATCTACTCATTGTTGAGTTAAGGGTTGAATTGTCCATCCTTGTTCTATTCTCTGTCACTATTTTTCTAACCATGCTGAACACCCTCTCTGATGATGCATTCTGCTTCGTCTCCTTGTTGTGTGCGCAGTTGTGCACTGCACTCTCTAAAAGCCGTAGATGTTATTGTCACATATGCATGTACAGTAGATGGCAGTATTGTCCTGTTTAAGAGTGTCACAACATTGCTGTTTACGGCAGACAAACTGCTTTACGGCAGACGAACTGCTTTACAGTAGACGAAAACGAGACTGCTGTTGTTGTGTGTTGTTGCTGCGCTGGGAGGACGTTAATGAAACTGCCTAACAATAAACCCATATAAGAAACCAAGAACTCGCCCTCCATCATTCTACAGTTATAAAGTGATTGGGCAGGCACACTGTTTATATTGTGGGAAAGCGGACGTGAAAAGAGGCTTTCGACACGTCATTCAGGTCCGTATAGAGCTGGAGGGGGCGTGGCCTCTAGCTCGGCCTGAATTTCGGGAGATTTTCGGGAGAAAATTTGTCCCGGGAGGTTTTCGGGAGAGGCGCTGAATTTCGAGAGTCTCCCGGAAAATCCGGGAGGGTTGGCAAGTATGTATTAAGGGCGATATACTTTAAACACAATTTGATTGATTGATTCCTACTGCCCAAATTGAGTGTCTATAAAAGTGTTAATAGTTCTGCACTTAACCTATGCAGTTATATATTTCTTCATGTACAATATTCCTGACGGTTCATTTGTACAAGCTTGGAATAACCATTTGGCATTTTAGCAATAATGCTGTTGAAGCCCCGTTGTGACTTCTAATTGGAGAAACACACTATGTCCTTTAAGGGTAGGTGGCTTTTGTTGTTATGGTTACATGAATAACACTGCACTGTAATCACTTTGCTGTCAAAACAAACTGGACCAGCTGTAAATGTGATGTAATGTTTATTTGATGCACATGCTGTTGCAATATAGTGATCAATAAGGGCTTGTTATGTTGCACAGCAACACCAAAACAACCTTTTTCTTCTTCCCCTTTTAATTTTTTGGGTGAAAATTTTGTGCGGACCTGAGGACAGCATACAATCTAAAGAGACCCCCAGTGTTGTCCGTGCGATCGCTGGTCCTTTGTTGTCCATTTTTACCAGTGACATTTCATCTGAGCCTGTCATTTCACAGAGCAGCACAGCACATCTAAAGAAACTAGAGGGCCGAATGACAAGGACTAAAAAGAAAGATTCCGTATAAACCTGGCAGGTCGAACTGGGGAGCTTGTTAAAAGGGTCTCTGCTGTATCAAGTTTACTTCATAACAGGATTTCACTGCTGTTCTCAACTAATAACAACAACAACCAGTTGTTGAGGAGTGAAGTTGGCACTTTGTGTAAATCGTAAATAAAAACAGAATACAATGATTTGCATATCCTTTTCAACCTATATTCAATTGAATAGACTGCAAAGACAAGATATTTACCGTTCACACTGGAAAACTTTTGTTATGTTTTGCAAATATTAGCTCATTTGGAATTTGATGCCTGCAACATGTTTAAAAAAAGTGGCAAAAAAGACTGAGAAAGTTGAGGAATGCTCATCAAACACTTTTTTGGAACATCCCACAGGTGAACAGGCTATTGGAACAGGTGAGTGCCATAATTGGGTGTAAAAGCAGCTTCCATGAAATGCTCAGTCATTCACAAACAAGGATGGGGCGAAGGTCACCACTTTGTGAACAAATGCGTGAGCAAATTGTCGACTAGTCTAAGAACAACATTTCTAAATGAGCTATTGCAAGGAATTTAGGGATTTCACCATCTACGGTCCGTAATACCATCACAATGTTCAGAGAATCTAGAGAAATCACTGCACGTAAGCAGCAAGGCCGTGACCTTCGATCCCTCAGGCGGTACTGCATCAAAAAGTGACATCAGTGTGTAAAGGATATCACCACATGGCCTCAGGAACACTTCAGAAAACCACTGTCACTAACTACAGTTGGTCGCTACATCTGTAAGTAACTATGCAAATTCAAGGCCAGAAACGCCGCCAGCTTCGCTGGGCCCGAGCTCATCGAGGATGGACTGATGCAAAGTGGAAAAGTGTTCTGTGGTCTGACGAGTCCACATTTCAAATTGTTTTTGGAAACTGTGGACATCGTGTCCTTTGGACCAAAGAGGAAAAGAACCATCCGGATTGTTATAGGCGCAAACTTCAAAAGCCAGCATCTGTGATGGTATGGGGGTGTATTAGTGCCCAAGGCGTGGGTAACTTACACATCTGTGAAGGCACCATTAATGCTGAAAGGTACATACAGGTTTTGGAGAAACATATGTTGCCATCCAAGCAACGTTATCATGGACGCCCCTGCTTATTTCAACAAGACAAAGCCAAGCCACGTGTTACAACAGCGTGGCTTCATAGTATATAAAATATGAAGCTTAAAACTGTTGAACAACTTAAGCTGTACATCAAGCAAGAATGGGAAATAATTCCACCTGAAAAGCTTCAAAAATTGGTCTCCTCAGTTCCCAAACGTTCACTGAGTGCTGTTAAAAGGAAAGGCCATGTAACACAGTGGTAAAAATGCCCCTGTGCCAACTTTTTTGCAATGTGTTGCTGTCATTAAATTCTAAGTTATGATTATTTGCAAAAAAAAATAATTGTTTCTTAGTTCGAACATAAAATATCTTGTCTTTGCAGTCTATTCAATTGAATATAAGTTGAAAAGGATTTCCTTCCTGTTTTCGCAATTTGTGATTGGATACTGACTTGGGATTCCCAAGTGTGGATTCAATCACAGCGTAAGGCCAGCTAGAAGGCCCTACTGACAACAACTCTTGATCTGATTGGCTTTGGCAATTGTCTATCAACCGTATGCGTCCGTTCACTTACAGTGCACGGACGCCTGCATTGTTGATTCTGAAGGCCCCTGGCAGATTTCATACAGCATGGCAACAAAAGCTAGCGGAAGTCTGATTGGATACAAACTCTAACCTAAAAACAACAGCTTTGGAAGGAGTATGAAGAGAATGTGAATACGTTGAGATATTTAGGGAAAGTAAATAAAAAAATACTTTTTATCTTTAATTATGATCCTTATTTCTGGTTATGTTAGGCCAGCAGAGAAGGCTTTGCTGGCCCTGACGTCCCACCACTGAGTCATATGTTAAATAATTATTTTTTAAATCAGAATAATCACACATTTTAATTTTGATTAATCATGATTAATCATTGTTGCTACAAAACCTTATTTGTAGCACTTTTGTTGACAACATTGCCACAGGTGTTGTTTGCTGTCCTATTGCTTGTTGATGTACTGGAAGTGTTCTTGCGAGCAGATGCTTAAAAACGTGCTTTGCCTATAGACGATATTTTAAACTTGTTGTGCTGCAATAATATATGCAAATGACCTCGGTTTTATTTTAACTCCCATCCGGGGTGTATTTTGAAGTGATATTTGCCACTAGTTAATCTCCTCACTCATCTTTGCACATACTGTACCTACGCCGCCTTTTAGGTAACAATCCACTGTTAAGAAAAAGGTGCATTTATACGTAAAATAAATTGCGTGAATAATATGCTTGTATACATGATTAATGCAATATATTTTTTGTGATTAATCACATACGTTAACGCATTAAATTTGACAGCCCTAATTTACACT